>NW_019384337.1:0-3422 GCF_000671375.1 Centruroides sculpturatus | reverse complement strand
AGATGAAAACCTATTCCAGGAAATTGGTTTGCTACGGGATTTGATTTTGAATGAAAGAGATGTAAATAACACACAAGACATATGCAATACATACTAAATAATAATTATAATGAGTTATTTCTAAATGTATTAACTGTGTTAAAACTTTTCTTTGCGTTGCCAGTTACTATAGCAAGTGCTGAGCGCTCTTTCAGCAAATTAAAATTAATAAAGAATTATTTCGATCCAGCATGTGTGCAGAACGCTTAATGCAATTGCTATATTAAGCATTGAAAAAGAAATTGCAAAAATTATAATTTTCCTGAAGTAATTCATGTATTAGCAAGAACAAAATCACGCTTTAAATAAACATGCATTAATATATGTTTGTGTTTGTAATTTTTTTTATTTTACAAAAAATGTAGGACCCAAATAGTTTCTTGCACCCGGGCCCCTTTATAGAGAAGGCCGGCCCTGGGTATAACGCCGTACAAACAATAAAAAATAAAACAATTGTAATGTGGAATTGTAGTGTGCTCCTAAAATTCGAACACGTCAAATGTTAAAGGATACAAAACTATATGGGATGTCCCAAAATCTCCCCAATTTTAGATGAAACAAGAAGAATACTATTAATACATTGGCACGTCGATTATCTCTATAATCTACAATTCTAAAAGGTTATATTTATCGCAACATTTGCTGTGTTTTTATCTCTTCCCGTTTATTACTCAACAATTTTCATTATTTCAACATTTAATAACGAATTTATATTTAAAAAATTCTGTAATTTTAAAAGTTACAGATGTAAAAAAAAACACTTGATAAAACTTCTTTTAAATAATAATTTTTAATTCTTATATTACAAACTAAAAATAAATATTAGTAATAATATTCATGCCATTAATTACAATTTTTTTAAATTTTATTTTATATTTACACATTCGTTAATCATGATCATGTACATCGATAATAATTTAGAGTTTAAGCATCGGAATAAAAACTTACAAAAATTGTTTCGTTATCGTATTTTCCGTTATTAAATATCGAACTGTAATGAAAAATATCATTAGATATTAACTCGATGTAATGTGAGATGATCCAAATGCGATAATTAATTTGAATTTCATTGGGATTTAAACCATTATTATTATTATTTTTAGTCTGATAGTCCCAATTTTGAGATTGGTCCATTTCATCCACGATATCAATTAATTCAAACTCTTTGTTTTCCTGGTGAAAATCATCATTGTGAAGAACTGCACTATCCTCATTTGAATCTTCTTGATTTCTTGATGTTCTTTCGGATTTAAATGAAGTTTCATCGTGACTTTTTTCCGTATTTATTTCTGCTTTTAATGTATTTTCCTTATCCTAAAAATTAAGAAAAAAAATATATATATATTTTCCATGTGTTTAAATGTAAAATAGATTTATCTTATATTCTATAAAAATATCTGTGTAAATGTATTATAAACTGTATGCAGTATTCAACTCATACAAAATTCTTTTATATTTTTAAATAGATATAACAACCGTTTAAATGATAATTTAAGGCCATAAAGTATATAAAAAAAATAGTAAATTTTATAATGGAATAATACCATTGATTAAATAAATATATATATATATATATAAATTTATAGTTTATAAGTGTGTACTGTATATATTCTATTAATACTAACTGCTTATAGTTAATCCTTAATACTGATAATTGTATTTTATTTATAATTATAATTATTTAGAAATAATAAATTCAGAAATAAAATTTTATACTGATAAAATATAGAAGTAAATTCGGTGTGAACTCAAGCATCTGCTACTTAATTTAAATATAGACACAACAGCATTACAACAATTTTATAACAGTTAGTATATTCTAAAGAAGTTGTTAAGCTATTTTAAATCTGTTGCATTTTTAAATAACAGAAAAAACTCAGGCATGTTTTTCTTTTTTTAATTAAAATTCTGTAATATTCACTGTAATAATGATTAATATATATAACACTATCAAATTAGAGAGATTAGGTTCCTGTTATTTAGATCAAATGTACTGTACGTGTTTGTGTAATTCAACATAAATTATATGTAGACCTATATTTATTGATTGTTCTAATATATTAACCTTGAAGCATAATAATGCATATTTCCAAAAATAAATCATTATAAACTATATATATAATAGTTTAAATAGTTTATTTATTTTTAATATGAACTTTTATCTAATTGATTTTCTAGTAACTTTAGTATTTATCACACAAATCTATATAATGGAAAGATATACTTTATATAAACATGTATGTTGCGTGTATATAGGCCGATATAGTCTTACATAATTTATAATATACTCGATTTTACTAATATTTTCGTAAGATAATACTAATTATAATATATAATTTATACATAATTTTACTTAATATATATATGCATATTATATACGATTAATATGTTTTATATTCGAATTCTTACCTGGGCTATAATGGAAAATAAATTGTTTACGAGTATATCAATGCATATAAAAACTATAATATATAAAATTCGATTAGTGTACATCCTTCATTTCTTTAAAGATATTTTGAAACAGTGTAATAGTGAAGATGCATCCATCTTCATTCTGAAAATATCCCCGTTATAGCACGTGTTCTAATAATGAGACGGCACGTAAGCCAAAACACATCACGTGCTCGTGACGTTTCCTGTGTATTTACACTCATTGTATATCATGCGTAGCCTACAATGATTATTTCTTTTTCATTTATATGATAGTAAATAGTTTTATTTATAGAATTTTAAACATATATATATATAAATTATAAAAAATAGTCGTTTAATTATTAATTTTTAAGTATTTAATGTTTATTTATTTATTTAAATTTATATTAGTTTGAATGAATTAAGTGTTTAAATATAATATTTTACTAGAAATTATTGGAGTAAGACAAATTAATTTATTTGTCTTTATTTATTTATTTACATAACGAAAAAAAATAAATAAATTTAAACGATTTATATAAAGCTTGAACTTCTCCAATTGTTTAAATAAAACAATAACTACAATTATTTATTATTTTTTATTTAGACCCATTCAAATCAAATTATAATAAAATTAATATTTTTTTGCATCATTTAATATTATTTTAAATGCAAAAATAATCTTGCTGTGTCCTACCAGTTACAAGAGCTTTAGGACACAAGTAAGAGTGTTTATGTATGACATAATGCTTTATGCTATATCATACTAGCTAGTAAGATATAGCATAAAGCAGTTAAAGATTATAGTTTTAATATTGTTCACATAGAAAGTATGAGAAGATGAAGTAATTCTATAACCTTTAAGAAGAGAATGTTTATAGCATCTGTTGATAGGAAATGAGGATTAAGAAAATTGTTAAAAATATTTTTAGAAACGTCATTTTTTCCTACATAGTACAAGGTATGTAAGC
>NW_019384336.1:1212925-1230213 GCF_000671375.1 Centruroides sculpturatus | reverse complement strand
CTAATATTGTTAAATACATCATGAAATCCAATACATAAATAGAATTAAAATTATAAAAAAGTTCTTGGTTTATGTAAAGAGTTGTCCAGAATGATTAAAGCTTGTTTGGAACAGGTGGACTATTAAATTGAATTGTCAGTTTCTTCTAATGAAGTTAGACTTTTACATAAAAATTCTCAAATATATATCATCCCTTGCACACACCATCAGAAAATAACAACAGACCTTTCTTTAGAGGCTTCTCTCTGCTTCAATGTCTAAAACATTAATATCGTCCCTCTATCAAGTCCACAGTAAGACTGTTATTTCCTGATGGTGTGTGAAAGGGACAAAGTATGAGGATACTTTTAAAGTATTATCTATTTGAGAATTTTTTTTAATCAAATGTACAAAGTTAAGCTTATCAAATAAAAAGTTATGAATGGAGGTCTGTCCTCCTTTTGTATACTATTTAGTAACCCTAAATAAAATGACTAATCACAATCGTGAAGCCATTTCATACTACTTTTAACCATTTAAAAAAACTAACAAGGAGAACATCATTATGTGCAAGTTGTGTAATACTTATAAGAGAAGATTTTCTCATGTCAGTCTTACATTTTAATAAAATATTTATCAATAGAGGAAAAATAAGAAGACCCTATTTTTTCTTTTATCTGTCAGGTCAGCCATTCATGAGAAATAGGGTTCTAAAGTGTTCTAATGTAATTCATATAGAAATATAGCACTGATGGCACAGTGGTAGAATTATGGCCTGACTGGAAATATTGAGGAATTGATTCTTCTAGAGGTTTTTACTTTTTATGGTTTAATGTAAATGTAAAGAAAAAATATGTCATTTGAGACTAATTAATTGTTTACAATAAGCAGATGAAATAAAGGCATTTCTATCACCATTTCTAATAGACACTTTATTTCAAGAAATGTAAAATTTACATCACTAACATCAAAAAAACTTGTAATGTTCTCTTCTGTCACATATCCTGACTTCTTCCACGTATGTATTAGCAAGTGTTAAAAATAGGAGCATGTAATTGGTTATATGTAAGTGCCCAGTTTGGCCACTGTGTCATCAGTGCTGTATTTATATATGAATTACATTAGAACACTTTAGAACCCTATTTCTCATGAATGGCTGGCCTGACAGATAAAAGAAAAAATATGGATCCTCTTATTTTTTCTTCTATTGAATGATACATATTTTATTAACATTGACATGAGAAAATCCTCCCTTGTTAGTACTAAAATTTATTTGGTAGTTAAACATGCTATTTACCTACCTAAGAGTGTATTGCTCTATGGTCAATATTTCTATTTTTTGTAAGAAAATAAAACATGGACTATTTGCCAAGTGAAGTGAAGGTGTAACTCAGTGATTCTTGACTTTTTTTTTTTTTGTCACGACACACTTTTAATAATTTAAAAATTTGGCAGCACACAAGGTTACTTCGATAATACATTTTCTTCTTCAACTTACAGGCCTAGGTTTAAACTTACATAAAATCATCTAATAATGCAGGTCTCAATAATACAATTTCCTATAATGTATCCCCTGCATTGTATAGTACTCCACTGTATATATTTTATGATATCTAAATTAAAATTTGTCAATTTAAATTCAGATATCATAAATATTAAGAAATTTCATTACTTCAGTTCATTTTTTTGAAATTATTTTGATTTTTACATTTAAATCATCACTTATTTTTTATTATATCACTTATATTATTTATTGTATAAAAATCAAAAAATTATGACAACACAACATGGCAATAATGTCATGGCATAACAATGATATTATAACAGTCATTTCAATAATACATAAATTAAAAATTACAATTACCCATAGCATTAACGATGGAACATAACTGTGTGTTCTTGGATTTTTATACAACCACAATTCCTCAGGCTGTATTTGTCTTCGAAAAGGTTCCGAAAAATCTAGAATCCTAAAATACACACACACAAGTTACTAAATTTAAATATTTGTAAAAAATTTATAGAACATAAAAATTCCATCTAGAGCATAGGATGTAGAATAAATAATTTTCAATTTTGTTTTAAAAAATATTATTAAAAACTTTTAAAGTAATAATAAAATTCTCTCTACTTGAACATAAACCTTTTAACTCCCCAGTATTACTCTTTTTGGCAAACGTTTCGACCTGGTAGGGTCGAAAACGTTTGCCAAAAAGAGTAATACTGGGGAGTTAAAAGGTTTATGTTCAAGTAGAGAGAATTATATTTCCTCCAGTGGTAGATAGGAAGTTCATTGGTAATAATAAAATTTTAAAGAAAGTAACCAATGTATATATCTTGTCGGAGATAGGGATTGCATTACCAGTAAATCTATTTAATGATTTACCAGTAATCAGTTAAAAGTGCATCAGTAAATATATGGATAACGTGATATTTGATAGCTTACTTCAACAATGTTATCCTACTATTTGGTTTATTGAATCACATGGCTATTTTGAATGTGCACAAGACACATACTGAAAATTTGGACCCAAAAGAAGCCTGTGATGAATTTATAAGAAGTTCAAGTAGAAGAAACGCATTTGCAACATGATACATTCTTTAATAATAAGTAATAATTCTTTAGTAATGGTTTTATAGTGTTAATATTCTAATTTAGTAAAATAAAGGTATATAAGTTACAAATACATTTTAATTTGTGAAACATTTCTTTAGAATACCACATTAGAGTAGCAATTTAAAACTATATTGACTCTTGTCAAAATAATTATACATCAAAATATTAAGGAGTTTTAATGAGAATTATATTCTTTAAGTTAAACTAAATTTATTTCTATATATTTAGATTAACTAGAATAACCTATTCCATATATTTTGAATGTATAATATTAACAGAGGATCTAATTGATTTATTTTTCTTTCAAATTTTTAGTCAGTTTAGTCCCATTTTAAGCCCACCAAATTTATTTGAAAAGTTAGCACTAATAATTTGTAATGAACTAATGTTTTCAGTTACCTTAAATATGACTAAGGTTTACATTCCACAGCTTCTATATTGTAAATAATTTTTATTCTAAAATCTGATGATGGCCATTTAAAATAGCTAAAAGCATTTATTTACTAAAAATAATTAGTGTTGGATTATAAAAAATTATTTTGAATTATTTATGCAATAATTTAATTTTTTTTATTTGAATAATATTTAATTTTCTTACATTCAAAACTTCTAAAAACATTGTAATTTTATTTCAAGACATTTATTTTACCTACTATAACATTATACAATAACTTTTTAATAGAAATAGATAAATAAAAACTCACGCCAAAATTGTATAGCTTCTTGATAACATAATACAATGTACTTTTTCATTCCATAATTTATTTTATGGAACAAAAAATAATTGCTATTGTTAAAAACTAACAAATCATGAAAAGCTGAAAAATATTTTTACTTGTGTAATTTTAAGCTAGCAGTTCTTTATTCTATACTCTATTGTTATTATTACTAAAACAAATGCATATCTTTTACTAAATAAAACTGTTTTAAAAGTTTGTATCATAAAGTTTATGAATAATTGAAGACAAACATGAATATAACTTCCACTTTATTAACATCTGAAAAAGTTAATGGAATATTTAATTATGAAATATCATTATGTATAATTTCAGTCAGAAATAAATAAACAAATGATTTCTTGTTAATAACTTTATATTAGAGATCTAACATCTGTGTTATAAAACTTTCTCCATAATGCAAAATATAATTACATAAGCAGTTCATTCCTTTTTTGTCAAGTCAAAAATTGTTACTGGTTTTTTTTCAGCTTTATGAAAGCATTTTGTTCCCTTTTGTTTGTTTGTAGTTAAATGTTTGTTGTAATATGATAACTTCTAAACAAAATATTACTCTTATTACTAAACAAAAACAAACCAAACTGAAGTATTCTATCTTGAATATTTTCAATTAGTCCAACATCAACTGCTTTCTAACATTACACAGCAGTTACAATAGCATAAATTGCTCAAACTTAACAAATTAAACTGTAGAGAGAATTTAAATTTTCTCAAATTTAATAAGTTGCTCTAAGGCATGCATCTTGGGGATACAATACATTTTTCTGAGGATGCAAGACTTCTAAGAGAGGAATTTTTTGGAGAATAATTTTTCATGTGTTTTATTCAAAAACAAGTCTTTTTTACTATAAAATCTTAATAAAATGTTCTAAATTTAAATTTATAATTGTATTTTGTATTGTAAATATAGAATTAGACTTAAATGTTTTTATATTACTAATACATCTAGATGAATTTTCTTTCTTAGTGCTTAGTTGTAACTAAACTCAAATAATTTTATAAGAAACATTTGGAATAATCAAAAATTTTTTTTTTAATTTTTAATTTAGCAACATGCCTGTTTTACATTTTAGTGAATGCCATTAAACTGGGTAAGAAAAACAACAATTTTATCTGAAAGTTCTGAAGACACTTTTTTGATATTGTTGAGAGTTCAGTTATAGAAACAGCCACCAAGGGCTTGTATGGGGCCAGAGGTAATGCAGGCCTCCTTTGCCCCTTAGTGAGCCCCTTTTGCCTTTTTTTTAAACAAATGAAATATATAGAATGTTTCTCTATTAACAAAAATCAGTCTTAAAGATTTTATTTTTTGTTAGTAAAAAGAACATTAATTCATTGGGATAAAAACCATTTTGGACTCCATACAAGCTCTTTTCAAGTTTTCTCCAGAACATGGGAAAAATTCTTAGCTCCCTGTCTTGACAGCCCTGTATAGAAACGAGCAATTATTGGGCTGCAATTTGAAAAAATTGTAGGCCTGTAAATTCCAACTGTTGTCTGTCTGTTCTTCCTTAATCTCAAGAATAGTGTTAGATAGATAAAAGCCAAGACTATATATGGAAAGTTTAGGGTCAGGAAGCCCCAATTAACTATTAGAATATATTCTTTCCTTATATAATAAAGGTATTCAAATATTCACTGAAAGTTTATGATATTTTCAGTAACAACAAATAATTTTGGTTTAATTAGACAAGTTATTCATTTTGCATCATTTTTTGTAATAAATCTGTTATAAATTTAATTATTATGCCTTTGTGTCCTATATCTTAATTTAATATTTATCTTGTATACTATTGGGTTGTTCGGAAAGTAATTTTGTTTTTTTTTCCGTGGAAAAAAAAACACAATATTTTTATAATAAATAAATATTTTATTGAATTATATATTGACCATTTTGGTCAAATACCTGTTGTCATCATTTCTGGTAGTAGCATGATTTCGCATTCATAAAAGTTTTTATCGTTGCTTACAAAAAACTGATCCAAGTGATTTTTGACATTGTCATTTCAAGTAAATGCCTTACAGTTAAAAAAAAATTTGTATAGACTGGAACAAGTAATAACCTGAGTGTGCTCAATCTGGCAAATATGGTTGGTGTGATAGCACATCCCATCTAAGTTATAACAGTTTCTGAAGAGTTACCAAACTTGTGTGAAATTTGACATCATCGTGGTAAAACACTACACCTGTTTTGTTGATCAATTCTGGCTGCATTTTCTGTTTGATGATATTAATATTACTCAATTTGTTTACTCGATGGCAGTACACTTTCAAATCAAATGTTAAATTGTCTCGTAAAAGCTCCAAAAAAAGAAATTTCCTTAAAATTCCACCAAAGAGAGCCTATATATAACCTATATAAGAATATAACCTATATATATAAGAAAGAACCTATATAACATGCTTTGAAACGAAACCAATTCGTTTCAAGTAATCATAAAAAGTTCAATTTGACAAATTTAATCTCTTAGTGATTTCACGTGTTGTTATTCGGCAGTTTGCTTCAATCAGTACCTTTATTTTGTTTTCGTTGGCTTCAGCTGGCCATCCAGAACATGGTGCATCTTCAATATTGAAATTGCGAGAATGAAATTTTGTAAACCAGTTTTGGCACTGTCGTTCTGTCAACACATCTTCTCCATACATGTACCACAATTTTTTTCACACTTGAACAGCATTTTGATTTTTTGGTAATAAAAAAGCAAAATATGCTGAAAATGCTGCTTTCAATCTTCCATATTTGATGGGACACAAAAAATAAAAAATTGCACAAAATCAAACAAAATTTTTTACAAATAAGCCTTAAAATGCTAGCTGTCAAAATATATAATGATAATACGGTTTAGAATGAAAATGGCGGGAAAAATATGACTAATCTGTCTAGTGGTAAAAAAAACGAAATTACTTTCCAAATAACCCAATAGTACTTTATCAATTAACAGGACTTATTATACTAGATTTATGGAAGCAGAAATTTAGTCTTACAGATCAGAAATAATATTTTTTATTTAGTTATTAACTAAATAAATTTAGAAATTTAGTAAGACTAAATTTCTGCATCCATAAATCCAGTATAATAAGTCCTGTTAATTGATAAAGTGCTAGTATACAAGATAAATATTAAAATCTGTTATAAATATTCAGCAGTAGGGAATTATAATATTATAATATGTCATAACGTAACTATGTATTGAAAATATTAAATTATTTTGGACATAGAATGTTGGTAATTATTTTAAAGAAAGAATAAAGATAATTAATTTGATTCAAAAGTTATTGATGTTTTGAAAAATACAGTAATTCATAATTTATTTATAATTAATTGCAAAACAAACAGTTAATTAATGATTAAATTGTGGCTTCCAGATTCTATTTTGGTAGTTTTAAAGAATACCAAAACTTAAATTTAAATGCTGATGTCTTCAATGAAAATAGTCAGACATATAATGCTATTAACACTAGATCATAAAGCATAAATCATTAGTATAAGAAAACAAAGCTTCATAAATTTTACAACTGTTTGTTAAATTAATTATTTTCATGTCAGAATACTGACTGACAGTAATGTAACAAATATATCCTGAAATATACTGGTTTTGATAAAGTAGACTCTTAATTATTAAAATTTATTTGCACAATGTTCATTGCAGTATGCTTGGTTGCACTGGCCACAATATGTTGTAATAATTTTTTTTTTTTTAAACAAATGTAACAAATTGTTCTTTTGTTTCCAGAGGTTGTATTCTGTATTCTCTTTTTGAATGACAGAATTTTTCTGTAAAATATTTTCTATGAGAAGGTTCAATTGTGTCTGCAAGTTATGTGATTCTAGCCTCTTCTTCACTCTTGACTTGGTTAGCTCCTCACTTTGATGGATAAGGAAATCATTTCTCCTCATTTTCTTCATATGTCCAACAGGCAACTTAATAAAATGAATAATATTTCTACTTGAAATATGAGATTGTGCTTGACTAGTAGGTTGTTCAAAAAATAATCATTCAGCAATGATTATTTTCCGTCTAGTAATCATTTTAGGAAGAATAAGTATAATTGGGTTTCTGGAGTAGACAGAAAGCTTTCAATTATGCCACTTGCATCTTCTGAACTCTCTTCAGAATAAGAGATCACCAGTCTCCTGTGCTTACATTTTATGCTGCTGCTGGTGCACTGTGGATCCACTATCATTGGTGCTGTCAATAGCTTTAACAATTCACCATCTTCAGTGTCAGTCATCACAATGACTTGATCTTTTATATCATCTACTTCCTCATCTGTACTTGCACCATTCTCGGACTTAACCTCTTCTGCATCAAGAAACCACAGAATTTTCTTCTTAAAATCAAGATCATTGGCATTAGTAATGCTCATTTACAATAACAAGTACAAATGAAAGAATATAAAAAAATCTACATGAATTATGCCAAAAAAAAGACAAAATTCACAAATAAAGGAAATAAAATAAAAACTTTCCTTATTCTAAACACCACACAAAAAGCTTTGTATAATTGATGAGAACAGTTTCAATTATTATGCAAACAAAAGCATTAGTAAGAATTCCACTTGCTACGACAATCCAGGTAACAATGTAGGAAGATACTAAAAACGACAGCAAGATAGTGCAAAAACAGCAAGGAGAAAAATTAGTATTGTTGACCCTGCATTGTAAAAATGACAATGCTTTGTGTTCTAGGGTTAAGATAAATGTAAAATTGTCAGACGACATTAATATGTACATTATTGTTAAATAGGTCATTTATGCGTAAGCAGAAAATAGATGCTAGTTTATGTATTAAAAGCTTAATTTTTGCTACATAATTTACGTCAAATACTATTTTTTGTAATTAATTAGTGACATTAAACTTTTTTGTAGAAGTTATAAACAATCAGAAACAATAAAGTAATTATTGATAATCTTTTTTCAAAACAAATTATCAGGATAGAAATTTTTTTGTATAAATGTCTATCAAATAGTAAAAGACTTTCAAATAAATATGCAAAGTTAGCCATAATAGCAGTAAAAAAAATAATAGAATTTTTTGTTTCTACTTAATTAATTGCTTAAAATATCCTTATTTTGAGCAATTAATTAATGAAACAGCATTAAGATAATTTAATTTGAAAAATTTATTTTTTAGACACTTTAATAATAAACTTAATGAATTTTAATCGAGACTTCAGTGGAAAACAATACGAACTGTACGAATTATAACAATAACATATTTGGATTCATCCTATAATAACAAAGTTATTATAGGTTGAATCCAAATATATATAAGAAACTGGCTTTTCCATAAATATGTTTATTTAAAGCAATTATCCTTTTAACTGTTCTTATGAAATAAAATAGCTATATATTTATTCATTAATAAACACTTACAAAAATATGATTCCTAAGAAAATTCTGATAGCGATTTCGATAAATAAATGATTATTAGACGTCGGCATTTTTAATTTTCTAAAGCAAATATTAAACCGAGTTCGAGAAAAAACACGTCAACACATGTGGAAAAAATCCTCTTAACGCCATCTGAGATTTTTAATAATTTAATTATGCTCATAATATAAAATGAGAATTAATTTTACGAGTGGAATAACATTTTTTAAACATTTAAAAACTACAGAATTTAATATATGTTAAATTAATTTATTATAATTTTCGTTGCTATTTATTCTTATTATAATGATATTAGAAACGTCTTCTGATGATAAAGACGTTTCTAATTAATATTTATAATTCTAAATCACAAGTTACGAGTATAAACAGTACAGTATATATCGAGATTCTAACAGTAGATTCTCGTTAGCGTCATCAAATAATAGATATAATGGACCGTCTGCAAAAGTTTGATTCCACTCGCACATTTCCAGCGGCGATTACGTCGGAAATAATCTCACAACTGATCTCTGTACAGGCTAGTCGCGCCATAGGGAAAATCCGACGTATCGAATTTTGTTATACCGAACGTTGCTGCATACATATGGAAGTTGAGAAGGCATTACTCAATGGTATTTAGTTTAAAGGGAATGAAAAGAAGTGAGAAGGTTTTAGACGGAAGGAAAAGCTGTTTGCGGCAGAAGCTAAAGGGGATGAAAATGTGAAAGAGAAGTGAGAAGGGAAAGGGGAGGTCACCAGCTGCACCGGGATTTTATTGAAATAGAAAAAAAAAATGTTACAATGAAAGTAAATAAATTGATAACACAGTTAAATGGTTACACGGGTACAAATGGAAGCAGCTATACAGTGGATATACAGAGCAATTGTTGTATGACAATAAATGATAAACAATACATACAAGAATAAGTAGGTACGCGCGTTGATGAACGAAGCCCGTGCCTGGGCAGGCGTGGAGCAAGATACGAATGATTAAACTGTAACACAAAGTATGACAAACGCAGAAAATGGACAGAGAAAACAAAATTACAACAGATAATTGTTGTAAAGTATAAGTGAATCCCGAGCGTTGATACAAATAATAAACAGAACAAATGCACGGGTATTATAGTCTACTAAAGGAAACGGTATATGAGATCCACGTGTTAATAATACAGAGTATCCCGAACATCAATTTTGCTGACATCACGTGACACAGAAATAGTCGCGGTAACAAAGCAGGAAGAGCGGAGTTACCCAAGGTACACAATAAAGATGCGAGGTAAAAGTACCCGAATAGCGATACAGTATACAACCAGTAACCAAGAGACAGGTTTTATGTACAAAATAATCTAACGGATGAAGAGCGACAACTTACCGTTAAACGAAGTCCATTAGAAGGGGAACTCAGTCGTCGTTTGTTTGATTCTGGACATGGGGTGAGTCGAGGACCGCCGTCGTCTTCAGGAAGGTATTCACTGCATTGAGAATGTCACGGTCCTGCAGAAGTCTGTTGTGAGGGCATGGCCAACTGTAGTTAGATTTGAAGACGTGGCCCATCAGTATGATCCTCTTGCGTAGAGCTTGCAGTCCCAGAGAAGATGGTCGGTGTCCTGTGAGAGGTGTTGTTGCACAAACAGGAGTTAATTGTCTTGAGGTGAAAGCGCTTCAGGTACGCGTTGAAATTGCCATGCCCAGTGATTAATTGGGTTAAACGATAGTTTGGAGCGAAGAATTTCCATTTAAGTCTCTCACTAATATTGGGGATGAATCGGCGCGTTGTCCTTCCGGTAGTGCCGTTGTCCCACTCTTTCTGCCAGAGAGATAAGGCCTGGTTAAAAACCCGAAACCTGATTTTCGAAATAGGTATCTTACTGTAGTCGTAACCAGTGCCGGCCCGAGGCAAGTTTTAGGATGGAGCGAAATCCTATTATGGCGCATCCTTTCGTTGTCCCTAATTTATACCCTTTAATTTTCTTTATCACTGAGGCGCCCCCTAGGACTTAGCGCTGGAGCGGCTGCTCCGTTTGCCCTATGGTAGGCCCGGCTCTAGTCGTAACCTAACGTGGAGCTGGCGGCCTGCTTTGCCAGCTGATCAGCGGCCTCGTTGCCGGGAACACCGGAATGACCACGGATTCATTTGAAATAAACAGTATGGCGGAAAGCAGACGATGAATCTTGATGACGTTCTCGTCCCTTTCGAATGGGGTATAGAATAGAGGGCAGTCAAACTGTCCGCGTAAACACAAATGTTCAGCTGCTGAGGGAACCATTCCTCGTGCATGTGCTCCATGGTATTTGTTGCTGCAGCTAAAACTTACCCCTTCGATAGCAATAAAGAAATACCGTGCATCTGAACAGTAGAATCTATAGTTCTACTGCATATCTTTACGGCTGAACGTTCGCCTCCATCGCTTGCCGCTACGCTAGAAACTTGCCAGTGGAATCAAGGCGAACATTTTATTTCATATTTCTGTCGCACCTAGGATTCGGACCGGTTGAAATGAGCACGGAATAGTGTTACCATCCGGGCAGTCTGGGAATCGACTCACCGTCTGGGTGAACTATTAATTTTACCCGGGGATATCGTGTGCAACCTGTCTATCTATTTTTTTTTTTCTTGTTCGATTCATTCGTATTCATATACACCTCCAATATCCAATAGAGCTAGGTCATCTAGGCTACTTACGTTACTCCCACCCAAGTCTCCCTACTCGCTAACTGTAACTGATTTAGAACCGGCATGCACTGCACATTATTCTTCGCATTGCAAAATGACATACGCATGCGTCAGGAACTTCTGTTCGAACAAACCTCACCTACCCTCCGGGTCAGCGATTTTAAAAAGGTGGCAACACTAGCACGAAATTTTTCATTACTTATTCTGTGACGAAACTGAATTTTAGTCTTTTAAATTGAGATAAACTAGAGCGAAATTTTCCTTTGCCCCAGGTGGCTGACACCCACGCTACGCCAGTGAGACCAGGTATAGAAACTTTAGGGGCAGGAGACCCCGATTAACTATAAAAGAACTTCCGATGCAACCGGAAGCTACATTATTTCAATTCAAAACTTTTCCCTTAAAAGTAGTTACTAGATGACCGGCACAACTCTATTGTTAAAGGAAAAGTATGATGTACTGTACTGTATGGAGGCAAGACACTACAGTACTAATTTCAGGTGAAGAGCATATATTTTAAATGAAATAAATAAAAAAATATGATTGATTAAAAACTGCGGCCCGGCATTATGACCATGTCACAATAATTTACATTAAATTTTTGCTTTTCGATGGTTCTGTTGCATAAAGATTACAAAGTTCGGTAGATATCTATTTTATAATAAAAAATAAATAAGTTCTCTAAAGTGTTTCAAGAAGATACATTGAAAGAAATGTCTAACCAGAGGAATGGGTGGAGTGGATAGCCCCACGACGAATTCCTCCTGGAGATCGTTCATCCAATACCCTAGATCAACGTTTTTCAACCTGTGGGTCGCGACCTCCAGGGGGTCGCAAAGCCATACACGTGGTCGCGGGTAAAAGAAAAAGACAAGTGTTTGTACGTTCTACACTACAATAAAAAAACTACAATTTCAGTGAGAAGGCTGTGCCTGTTTTTTACAGTATAATTGGTTTTTTGATCGATATTTAAATCTCAACAGAAAGAAAGTTAAATACGTAGTTTTTAAAATCACTGACATAGTTTTAATATGGCCGTGGGGGTCGCCAGAATTTTTTAACTTGTAAAGGGGTCGCGTATTCAAGAAGGTTGAAAAACACTGCCCTAGATCAGAATCACCGAGAAAATTGAGAGTTGTCGGTGCAACCACCACTCAAAAATCGCGCAGACCACGACGGGAGAAAACAGTCACCATTGTCATTTGGTACGTATTCGTCCGCTCAGTTTCCCAGCGCCATATCAGTAGTCTAGGGGTGGCGCGTGCGACGTGCCACCCCTAGACTCTACGAATACGGTGGTACGTAAGGAGAAATCGTCTGGCATGTAAAGTATCATATGGTTTCGTATCTGTCTTTTTCAATCATCGGTATATCACCTTTCGGTATATCACCTGATCATCCTTTTTCCAATCAGTTTTTTACATATATTCTAATTAAAATGTATTCGTTTAATTTATTTAAATATCGTTATTCGAAGTCTAAAACTTTAGTACACATAAACATCTTTAACCTCTTCAGAAGAATAGAACTACAGAATTATCGAGGGATCGAAATTTTGTACTTTTAAATATGTATTCGAAACACAACACGGATACGTACCGATCGAATTACGGCATTCGATCAGTTCGTACCGTAGCTATTAGATAATACGGTTGGGGAACGGAGTAGAATTTTCTGTCCAGAACCATTTTTGCTCACTAGGAGCGCTGCGGTTAGGATTCGGACGGAAAGCTGGCCGAGTACTGTATATATAAGACGTATATAAAACAAACGTAACTTTGATCCAACGGGCAGTTAATCTCAGCGCCCGTCTTAACACTCCGACGGCCATTGTCTCGGATGGCAAATCAGTTCTTCAGGCAGTTTCCAACGTTAATTTTTCCTCTCCAGCGGTTATTATTGACCTAGCTGCAACCATCAGCTCTCATTCAACACCCTTTGAAATCGGGTGGACCCCTGGTCACGTTGGCATCAACATAAATGAAGAGGCAGACGAAGCCGCTAGCCATGAAACTCCCATCGGCTCCTGGTGGAGACCTCTCATGGCACGCGACCTCATACGCCAGATGCGGGAATCGATCATCCGCAACTACACCGATACCTGGTCTACCATTCTTCGGGGAAAAGGTCGCGACCATCTCCGACCTTTCGTCCCTTGGATATACCATCACGCCTCGTCTCGCCACACAGTAACCCTATTGGCTAGACTTCGAACAGATACGGCCCCCCTGAACAACTTCCTCTATTCTCGACGCCAAAGCGCCTCGCCAGATTGCCCTCACTGTGGCTCGCCAGAAACTTCCGCACACTATTGGCTTGTCTGCCCGAAATACACACGGGCCCAAGAGCTAGGCCGTCTTTTAACCGTGGACCTGACGATCGTCCGTACCTTAACTTCGATATACTGGCCTCATACCGACCTTCCTCCTCGCCAACATATCGAAATCTTGGAGCGTTTTGTTCACCGCACCAACCGCTTTACCTAAATTCCAAGCGGAGTGATTCGGAGAAAAAGCCAATAGGCTAAAGTCTCCATATTAATAAGAAAGAAAGAAAGAAGAAAGAACGTAACTTCGACTTCTAAATATAATATTAAGACCTTTCTGAATATAAGTAAAGAATAATAAAATTCAGAAAAAAGGAAGTGTCGAGTCTTTGTTTCAAAATTACAGGGTCACGCTCCCCAATAAATGACAAAAGATCGTGCTTAATATGACCTAAAATTGCACGATTAATTTTTATTTTTTTAAATAAAAAAATTATTTAAAACATTAATATTTATTTATTTATATTTTTAAAGTAACGAAGACTTTACTTCGTTACCTTAAAAATGCACGCATTGTATTTTTCTCCAAGAGCCTTTTTATCAATATTTTTCGTTTTTTTAGTATTAAAAACATTGGTTAATAACTTTCAAAATAAATATTCAGAAGCTTTTGCAAAATATATTTTCTCAATAAATTCATTAAAAATATCTTAATTTCTTGCAAAATAATATCGATTCATTAATAATTAAAATACAATTAATTTATAAGTAAAATTTTCATATAAAATAGTTTACGAATGCTGCGAGTTATATTGTTAACTGATTATACAGTATTTTAAAAAAATTTACAAGCCTTTTTTAATTTCAGATTTCTTTTGAAGACATTTTTATATTCAATGTGACTTAAGTCGAATGTATACAATAAGAAAAACATCCTACACGACTACAAGTACCCTCGTATATATAATTTTGGCACTGCATTAAAAAAAATTGAAAAAGTTTATCACCTGCACCGGCTTTATACAGCAACACCAAATTCCACAAATGAGTCCTAGTTTCCATTGTTGAAAACTATATTGACGACACAGAAATCAAAAGAGAAAATAATCTTTAAAGAGAGAAACGACATCTTTAATTGATAGAAATGGATAAGAAAATCAAAAGAAAGCAAAAATTAAAAATGATTTTTTAAAAAATAAAACTGTTCGTGTTAGAATAATGAAAGTTAAACAAATAAGTATACTTCAATATCCAGTGTATTAGCAATATCTTCATAAAATTATCCAGTTTCATGAATATTATATAACTTTTTTGCCGATTTCGTGTTACGTTACGAAGCAAGTATTTTCTTTCTGCACTTAGCAAAAAAGTGCAGTCTGCCAATGATATAAAAATTTACAACTTTTGCCGTTATAGAGACTCTGCGCCCGACATTTTCGCATCCCACTTGCTAGAGATCGACCGATTCTAAATTCTCGTGCATTTTCGTAAAAAATCGACGATTTTCCCTTCGTATCTTTAAAAACAGACGATGTAAAGCAGAATCGACAACAGTGTTTTAAGAAAAACTCAAAAAGTACAACTGAAATAACTAAAAACACTCAAAAATACACGCGCTAACCAGAGGCGGACTAAGGCTAAAGCGGGCCCTAGGCAACATTGTAATTCCGGGCCTATTTTTAAAATTAAAAAATTAAAAATTTAATTTTTGGGGCCCCAAAAATTACGGGCCCTAGGCACGTGCCTAGGTTGCCTAGGCCTTAGTCCGCCCCTGGCGCTAACTCGACTGGGATCAATTTAGCCTACCGGACAATCGGAACGCCGCCCTATCGGAAGCAATCGTTCCTAGAACGAAAACAAACGATGAACAAGCAACTACCAAACCGTATTACAGTAATACCCCGACTTACGCTACCCCGACTTACGCGAATCCGGAGTTACGCGATTTTCAAATCTCGTCGATTCGTCTTTTGTTTGAGCGCCCCGCAACTCTTAATTACTCATTTCCCCGCACACTATTATTCGGCTTACATGTTCGGACGTGTTCGACATATAGCTACAATTTATTTTGTGTTATTTGTATGTATTTATATGCAAAATTATACCCCGACTTACGCGAATTCGACTTACGCGGTTATCGCTCGGTCCCACCTATCGCGTAAGTTCGGGGTATTACTGTATCTGGTAACCACGGTTCAAACGTCCGATTCAAAAATCGGAGGACAATTTCCCAGTTTGTAAGCCGGAAATAACCACCGTTGATTAAACGTATAATCGCGCAATTTATTTATTTGCATAATTACACGCTTGTTTCTGCTTTAAATTTTGTCTGTTTATAACTTTTCCTCGATTAAAAAATAAATAAATAAATAAATAAACAAGACACTTTAATCAATCAATATTTGCAAGATTTGGTAGACTAGCTAATTTACTAAATACAGTAATTCTAAAATAATATACTGGTATTATGTATAGAATTTAAAACAAAATACTATTTTAAAACTTTATATTCTGCATCTAACAAAAACTTCGAGATTAAAATAAAGATGGGCATTAAAAATATCTACGTAATGATCGAAGGACAATTATAAATTCTTCGCTAGAAATTCATTTTATTATTTGTGTATTGTAAATTATTGTATCTCCTGATTACCAAGAAATACGAGTTAAACCGATTTTATCAAACGAGAAAAATACTTAAATGTTTATTTTAGGAAAAGCTCTTACGAATACTGTATTTCCCGTAAGGCCCTCCAGGCTCAGGCCTAGAGGCGCGAGATTCAAAGTAATAACGATAATAACGAAAAAATAATTTTACGTGATAACCATTCGTAAAGGAATTAGTGCAAATCAAAAGTTTAAGCAGAGACAAAGTAAGACGCGTAATCCTAGTAATATTATTACACGAATATATTTTGCACAAAGGAGTGGTGATAGGCTACTAACGACGGGTTTTCCATATCGGAGCCCTTTATTTAAAATTCTGTAAAAAATACAATTATTGAGGAATTAAAATTATAAAATAGAATCAATCGGTACAAAAGTGGCACTTTGGTTTTGGGGGAGCCCGCGCGTTGCGAACCTGGCATTTATTCTATTCCCGACCGGCTTTTGCTACCGTAGTAGTTTTCCGTCCTTCAAAAGTACCGGAGAATTTGAGAAATGCCTTTACGGTCTCAAATTTGCTGATGGGAAAACCCCTATCTATACCTCCTAGTGTGGGACATAATGCCTCCGGTGAAGGATGGGCAACGTTGGTAAGACGGCTAACATAGGAGGGGACCGAGCAGGAGTCGGGATAAACTTCTAACTTCATTCTTGTGATGAAGAAGGGCAATCTCTTGTCCTAGGAGTAAGAAATTGCTCCTTAAGGCGGATGAACTATTTACTTAGTCAACGGCATGGGAATGTGGAAGGCAATGGAAAACCACCACATTATTTTCTTCCTAGTTATAGTATTATGACATACAATCCAGGAATGGCCCTCAGTCCCCGGCAGACCTTCAATGGTCAGAGGGTGCTAAGAATCTCCGGACAAAACAAAAAATTAGCTACATGGAATGTTAGAAGTATGTTTGAAAGTGGAAAATTAGATAATACGGTGAAGGAAATGGAAAGATTAAAGATTGATATATTGG
>NW_019384336.1:1180047-1206596 GCF_000671375.1 Centruroides sculpturatus | reverse complement strand
GTCATAAAACGATAAATAGTTTGTCAAATTTTTATTCATAAAAATGCAGTTTCAACTGCTTTTTATTTTATAAAATCCGTCTTCTTGCGCCACCAGAGGGCCTTTTAAACAATAGGTAGTCTGTTAGCGTTGGTCAGTAGTGGCCCAAATTCAATACGAACGTTTGTTTCTTGAAAATTTGATCACGATTTAAATACAGCATTTGCTTTTAATATTACCGATATGTCATCAAAAAGAAAACGTGTTGTATTATCATTAAAAGACAAATTAAAGTATTTGTTTCGATTATCCGAATTTCTTCTTATCTGGACAACCTTCATCCCCAATTAGTCCGGATAATCGAGGTTCTACTGTATTTATATTTAAGAAATTATATCAGATTACTATTTAATTAAAATACAGTATTACAAATTCTTTAGTTTATTCTCGTTATCTTTACATCTTTTTTTTTTTCCTTTTTTGTTGCGATATTAAATAAGAAATTTTTATTACTCTAGTGAAAAAAAAAGAGAGTACCATTTTTCAATTTAAGACATTGTAATTGTATTATTTAAATTGATTTTATAAATATATCAAATAGAAAAATATAGTCGTACGACGTTGATTAAGAGATTAATACCTAGCTTAGACTATATTAATATTTAATATCATTAAATTTTTACTTTGTCCTATATTTGAAAATTATCATTATGTTTATTCTATTATCCTTTTATTTGTAAAGCCGTGCAAACATAAATTGCACAATAAAGTGATGAAAGCTCGCCTAGTTTTTTTCCTCTACTTTTTAATTCTTACAACTTAAATTAGCAAAGTAAAAAAGCTTTAACTAAAAAAATAATTTCTTATTTTCATGGTATAACCTACTTAAAAATTAAACAACCATGAAAGTTCAATACACAATATTTACATGTACTGTACACGTACAAAAAGTGGTTACGCACCGGTACATAAATAAGGTATGAAAATATAACGAAAATAATTAATTTACGCACAAAATTTAAAAATTTTAAAGACGAATTTATTTTAAAAATAAATAACAAATTTATTTTTCGAGTCTGTATATTAAGAGAAAGTTCTTTCGTAACAAATGCTCTGGTGTGGGAGGATTAATTAATTTTAAGCAATTGTGTAAGGTGTTACGATTAACAAATACAGAGTAAAGTACTTTCGAACAAAATTACGACAAACTTCAATGATAAAGTAAATAATACAATTTAATATTTGAGTAAAGTAAGTAATTCAAGAATAATATACACAACCATGAAATCCGTTAAATTTTTATAAAATAAATTTAAGCTCTGGAGTTTAACTTAAAAGTCCAATTTATTCGAATTTACAAGAAAATAATATATAATATTTAATCGTGTTCGAAGAGAAAAAAAATGATAATTTTGTACATAAATAAATTTGTAATATATCTTCCAAATTAATTGTTTTAAAATTCAAGAAATTTAATTCGTATAACAAAGTAAATTCGAGATGTGAGAAAATATACGTTTGTAAGAAATAACACTTCCACCGAAAGGACCTAAAATTATAACAACTTTGGTAGAAATATTATTTTCTACAGATACACAGAAAAATGTATTAACGGAGAATAAAGGAATCGTTTTCCTTATACATCGGACCCCTCACCCAGCCTCCACGTTGTGGGTTCGGTAGGCCCACAATATGGCGGCCGGGATAAAAGAAAAATCCCTTTTAATGCTCACTGGCGGTAAGAGTAAATAAATAAATAAATAAGAACAACCTTTCCTTCTGATTAAAAGAAATTGGAGATTTTATTAATTTATTGATTATTTATTTATTATTTTTTCCTTAATGTTTATATATTTTGCATTTAATTTTCGATTTAAATAGCGATAAGGAAATTTTATTTCTCAAATTTCCTTCTATTCTCCTTTATTAAAATAAGGAAAATGTTTATTCTAAGAACATACAATTTAAAAAATACGAGGAACAACTACAAGTATATGAATTTTACCATGTCCAAAATTCCAATTAAAATTTGAAGAGAAAGTTCAAAAAATAACAATCGAATTCCGAGTTTTCTATTGTATTATTCATTGGGATCAATGATGCATACTGAATAACTCCTTAAAACCTGAAATAACTAGCTTTTAAATTATAAGTAAAAAAAGTTTCTAGATTCTAATATTTATTTTGACTACAGTTTACTTTTTATTGTTATTATAAACCATAAAATTTATAATGTTTATAAGGTTGAACTTTAAAATAATATATTTTTCGTGAATTTTTTAAAAAATGTTTTATTTTAATTATTTCCGATCGGAATCATTCGGTCAAGGATTTTCCAAAGTATTTTTAAAAATCGAGGTTAATTTTGATGACGTAAATTAAGAGGCCAAGATTCAGTTTCGGGAAATATGATTTATCAATATCAAATATATCTTTTTGAATAATGTCAATTTGTGGTTTCTCTTCGATTTTATTTTTATATGAAATAAAACGGAAAATAAAATACAAACTCTTAATTTTCGTTATATTTTATTTATTGTCATTAAAATAATTAATCTATATTTTAAGTCATTTAATTCGTTAGATTCGACTAAACTTTATTGAGAGATTTCTCGATAAAGTTTAGTCGAATCTTTATATTCGGGAATTTCAGAAATTCGGGGAAATTTCCCTAATATTCCCCTTTTATTTCGGGATTTGTGTTCTTTCATAAACAGAAAAGATTTCACAGAATTCTATTTGTATTTAAATATGTAAAAAATCATCAATAAATATATTTACTAAGTTAATTTAATATGTAGGCTACTTTTTTGATTAAATTATAATTAAACTAATATGCAATTTGTTCTCTTTAATACACGTTATAATTAAAGTTAATTAATTAATTAAAATAATATAGTATGCGGTTGAAATTCGAATATAAAAATTGTAAAATTAATTAATAATTCTATATAACTGCTTTTTTAAAAATAAGAACTTAAAAGAATTTAGTAATTTAGCATTGACCCGAAGAATAACTCCTTGAAATTCGAAAGTAATAAGGATAATAATAAATAATCGTAAATTTTTTAATTATAATTAATTAAATGAACTAACTTTTAATTAACTTATTGACCTTTAAATTAGTTTATTTATAGTTTACAATGATTTCTTCACAGTGTCGTGGAAAGCTTATACGGGGCCCTTTTAGTCATGTTTTTTAAAACAAATTAAATAGGTAAAATGCTTCTTTATTAATAACAAATAATCTTAAAGGTTTTAATTTTCCGTTGGTAAAAATAATATTAATTTTATAGGGCTATCAACTATTAAACGGACCTCTAAGTTTTCATGTGGACCTGAAAAAAATCCCCAGTTTCTTCCTCTCGAAGTCCCCACTTATTGATAACGATATTCAATATAAGTTCATTTTTTAATATTTCATTTACATAAAACGGCTTAAAATAGTCATTTTGATGTTTCAAATTATTTATATAAATTAAATAAACATAATAATGTTGTAAATATAACAAACGATTCGTTGTTCCATTTTATAACATGAAAATGGTTGAAATAATTTATAACATTGCATACAGATGGCAGTAAGTGAAATATATGTTTACTCGTGTACTAAATACAAATACAGTACTGCATTTACTTTAATTATGTAAGTTACTTGTGTTTGCAACCGAGAAGTTTCGATGTCATAATAAAGAAGAAGTACATTACAAAATGTACAGTACCTTTATTTATTATTTTATTCACCTATTTTAGTCATTTAAAGTAAATTCTGTAATAATATTTTATTTATAACTTTATGCTAAACATATTTGCACATTCAGCATAGAAATTTGCTAATTTCTAAAGCAAAGGATCTTAATCTGGGGTGCATCCCGGAGTTCTGAGAGATTTTGGAAGATAAAATTCTTTCATCCACCGAACTTTTTAAATCTTTTTCTGTTTTTTTATCGATAATTTATTGTTTTTATATGCGATTTTAATTTAAAAAAGTCGTATTATTATAAATTTAAACGTATAATTAAATTTATAATAATACATTTATAAATTTAAACGTATTCTTTCTGCTGTAAATTCCTAAGTTAGACCCAAATGTAGACACCGAGAAACGGGCACGGATGACTTTTCTTAATCGCTAAACTGTCTAAAGCCGTGTTAAAATATAAGTGAGAAAATTGGACGATCCTACAATTTCTACCTTTTAAATAAATAAAAAATAAAACGAATTTTTTATGAAAGTGCCAGAGAGAACTTTAAAAGTTCAAGGGATGCAATAGAAGGAATTAGAAGGCAATAGAAGGAACGTTCTCCGTTCTACACTCATAAATAACTTTAGATAACGTTAAATTTATTTCAGGATAATTTCAAACAATTTAATTACGAAACATTCATACTCGACATTTATTAATATTTACTTTGGCCGTTTATGTTTATTTTTTGTACGCAACATTTTATCATTATTTTTTTGTATCAATACTCAATATTTTATTCTATTTCTTATATTATATTTGTATTTTTTTAAATAAAAATTTGGTCAATTATTAAAAGAAAACTTGGCTAATATACAGTAATTATTTTTATTGGCCAATTTTTAGTGAGTTATATTGGCCAATATAAATCAAGTGTAGCTTATACAAAATAAAAAACAGAAAAAAAACAGCAGCTAGTAAAAATGAGATCACTCGGTACGTTTTTCAAGATTTACTTGTTAGATATGAATATGGCGTAGTCTGGCATTTAAAGATGAGGAAAATTTCTCGAGAATTGTTTATTACAAATCGGGAGGTGNAGAAGAAAGACGGGGTATTTTGGCCACATCATCCGAGGAAGTAAATATGAAATTTTGAGAAATATTTTAGAGGGAAAAATCTGTGGAAAGAAAAGCCCAGGAAGGAGAAGGAAAAGTTGGTTAGGTAATATATGTGAATGGAATAATAAGAAAGCAGAAGAACTAACACGTGAAGCACAATTGAGATTGTTATAATACTAGTCCTACATTCAGAAATGAATATGGAACCAGAAGAAGAAGTAGTTTTCCGTTGATTGGTTAATAAGTTTATGACGTCGAGTAGTCGTAAGCCGGATCTTCTCGCGTGCACGTTAGTCGAGTGAATACTGTACTGTACAACGAAGGCGGAAAATAATGGAAATAGAGATTCGGAGCTGGACGAATATTGAATATGATAAATTTAAATCTTTAATAGTGTTTTAATGTTTATTATTTTGTAAGTTCTGCTTTTATATAGACTTCGTTTTTACATTTAGAACGAACGAAAGGATTTTAAATTACGGTAAACTAGCCGAAACATTATCAAGATTTGAATAAAGTTACATTTTGCGTGGCTCACAGCCGAAATATACAATTACATTTAAAGTGTGTAGGACCTCAATTAAAAAGAGTCTGGCTCGTGCCACAGCTTTATTTCTTATTAGAAGTTTTGTTCTGCAAAATCCGCGTTAAAAAACTTTTGAACGATGAATGGAAGAAATGTGGAATAATGAAGCAGAGAGTGATAGAGAAGTTCGAGACAAAACAAAGTCGGACAGGGGTTTCTACCAGGTTAAATGTAATTGTAATGTCACAGCGGTGGAGTCCAATACGGAGTGCCGCCTTACTTAATAGAATCGTTTTGATTTCGCGTAATGTTTTATTCGGTACCAGTTTTAATAAAAATGTTAATTTTAACTTAAACATTAATCAAAATATGCACCGATTAAAACATTACGCGAAATCAAAACGATTCTATTAAGGTAGTTCCGCGCGCTCTCCCGCCACGGCACCCAATATTAGACTCTACCGGCCGCCTTTAAGATCTTTAACAAACGAGTCAAAATATGTATTAATTAATATAAGATCTATTCCTGGACGATTTTGGTTAAGCGACGTGGACGTCCAATCCGAATCACCCACAAAAATTCCATTGAAATTATCTGTAATGTGGAAGAAAGACCAATTGTCGTCCGGGTATAGCTTCCCCCCACCTCCAGAGTTGGGATCCACTCTTTGGCAGAAACGACAACAAATCTCTCAAACTCTCGCCGCCGATCTTTTCAAACCCATTGTCCAGCTTGTACAGTACAGTAATACCCCGAACTTACGCGATAGGTGGGACCGAGCGATAACCGCGTAAGTCGGGGTATAATTTCGCAATTTATGTAAAATCCAAGTCGGATATATGTAAGCTAATAAATGTTCTCGCTAATCTTATCTCGTCTTTTGATTCGTTCACGGTTACAAGAAATCACCATATAGAGTCCCTCAAGTCTCCGTAGATATAACAAACACAGAAATAAATAACACAAAATAAATTGTAGCTATATGTCGATTCCGCGCGGCACGTACGAACATCTAAGCCGAACAATAGGTGTGGGGGAGTGAGTAATCAAGAGTTGAGTGGCGCTCAAACAAAAGACGAATCGACGAGATTTGAAAATCGCGTAACTCCGGGTTCTAATAAGTCGAGGTATTACTGTACTTCTTTCCTGGCCTTAACGAAAGTCGCCTTATCGTCGAGATTTTACCTGCGATTTCTGGATATTAATTGCGTAATTTGCATATTTCGTTAAATATTCAACATCATTCTTTTTTCTGTGCATTATCGCGAAACACTACAATGCACTCGATCTGTAAATCTCATTAAAGGCGATTTTTATTCGTACTTTTGCATTTATTGCTCAATCTTCCGGCTCGAATTTAGGCCTCATGAGCATTACTTGTAACTTAATATTAAGTATCTTTATACAAGTCTATAAAATAAACTTTTCGAACTGTTTACAATATTTCTGGAGCGAGTTATACGTCGATTTATGAATTTTTTTTATATACAGTAGAACCTCGATTATCCGGACCTCCATTATTCGGATTGTTCAAAATAAAAATTTTACGAATTTGCTTATTTGCACTTGGCGAATTACGACACTGTTTATGTACGTGATGGAATGCATAACTTTTTTTTTGTTTCAACAACGTCTCACCCACTGATCGTAAACTCTTAAATATATTTTACGTCATAATAAAAATATAACTTGACATACGTATTTATAAATAATTTATATTCAAATTACATCATTTCTATGACCATGGGCGGCATAAGGCATGGGCAACGTGGGCCACCGCCTATGCCTCGCAGTCCGAAGGGCCTCGCGTTTCGAAGGTTTATGCATTACTTAAAAGCCGCGAACGCGACGAAAAAATTTTACTCATCATAAAACGATAAATAGTTTGTCAAATTTTTATTCATAAAAATGCAGTTTCAACTGCTTTTTATTTTATAAAATCCGTCTTCTTGCGCCACCAGAGGGCCTTTTAAACAATAGGTAGTCTGTTAGCGTTGGTCAGTAGTGGCCCAAATTCAATACGAACGTTTGTTTCTTGAAAATTTGATCACGATTTAAATACAGCATTTGCTTTTAATATTACCGATATGTCATCAAAAAGAAAACGTGTTGTATTATCATTAAAAGACAAATTAAAGTATTTGTTTCGATTATCCGAATTTCTTCTTATCTGGACAACCTTCATCCCCAATTAGTCCGGATAATCGAGGTTCTACTGTATTTATATTTAAGAAATTATATCAGATTACTATTTAATTAAAATACAGTATTACAAATTCTTTAGTTTATTCTCGTTATCTTTACATCTTTTTTTTTTTCCTTTTTTGTTGCGATATTAAATAAGAAATTTTTATTACTCTAGTGAAAAAAAAAGAGAGTACCATTTTTCAATTTAAGACATTGTAATTGTATTATTTAAATTGATTTTATAAATATATCAAATAGAAAAATATAGTCGTACGACGTTGATTAAGAGATTAATACCTAGCTTAGACTATATTAATATTTAATATCATTAAATTTTTACTTTGTCCTATATTTGAAAATTATCATTATGTTTATTCTATTATCCTTTTATTTGTAAAGCCGTGCAAACATAAATTGCACAATAAAGTGATGAAAGCTCGCCTAGTTTTTTTCCTCTACTTTTTAATTCTTACAACTTAAATTAGCAAAGTAAAAAAGCTTTAACTAAAAAAATAATTTCTTATTTTCATGGTATAACCTACTTAAAAATTAAACAACCATGAAAGTTCAATACACAATATTTACATGTACTGTACACGTACAAAAAGTGGTTACGCACCGGTACATAAATAAGGTATGAAAATATAACGAAAATAATTAATTTACGCACAAAATTTAAAAATTTTAAAGACGAATTTATTTTAAAAATAAATAACAAATTTATTTTTCGAGTCTGTATATTAAGAGAAAGTTCTTTCGTAACAAATGCTCTGGTGTGGGAGGATTAATTAATTTTAAGCAATTGTGTAAGGTGTTACGATTAACAAATACAGAGTAAAGTACTTTCGAACAAAATTACGACAAACTTCAATGATAAAGTAAATAATACAATTTAATATTTGAGTAAAGTAAGTAATTCAAGAATAATATACACAACCATGAAATCCGTTAAATTTTTATAAAATAAATTTAAGCTCTGGAGTTTAACTTAAAAGTCCAATTTATTCGAATTTACAAGAAAATAATATATAATATTTAATCGTGTTCGAAGAGAAAAAAAATGATAATTTTGTACATAAATAAATTTGTAATATATCTTCCAAATTAATTGTTTTAAAATTCAAGAAATTTAATTCGTATAACAAAGTAAATTCGAGATGTGAGAAAATATACGTTTGTAAGAAATAACACTTCCACCGAAAGGACCTAAAATTATAACAACTTTGGTAGAAATATTATTTTCTACAGATACACAGAAAAATGTATTAACGGAGAATAAAGGAATCGTTTTCCTTATACATCGGACCCCTCACCCAGCCTCCACGTTGTGGGTTCGGTAGGCCCACAATATGGCGGCCGGGATAAAAGAAAAATCCCTTTTAATGCTCACTGGCGGTAAGAGTAAATAAATAAATAAATAAGAACAACCTTTCCTTCTGATTAAAAGAAATTGGAGATTTTATTAATTTATTGATTATTTATTTATTATTTTTTCCTTAATGTTTATATATTTTGCATTTAATTTTCGATTTAAATAGCGATAAGGAAATTTTATTTCTCAAATTTCCTTCTATTCTCCTTTATTAAAATAAGGAAAATGTTTATTCTAAGAACATACAATTTAAAAAATACGAGGAACAACTACAAGTATATGAATTTTACCATGTCCAAAATTCCAATTAAAATTTGAAGAGAAAGTTCAAAAAATAACAATCGAATTCCGAGTTTTCTATTGTATTATTCATTGGGATCAATGATGCATACTGAATAACTCCTTAAAACCTGAAATAACTAGCTTTTAAATTATAAGTAAAAAAAGTTTCTAGATTCTAATATTTATTTTGACTACAGTTTACTTTTTATTGTTATTATAAACCATAAAATTTATAATGTTTATAAGGTTGAACTTTAAAATAATATATTTTTCGTGAATTTTTTAAAAAATGTTTTATTTTAATTATTTCCGATCGGAATCATTCGGTCAAGGATTTTCCAAAGTATTTTTAAAAATCGAGGTTAATTTTGATGACGTAAATTAAGAGGCCAAGATTCAGTTTCGGGAAATATGATTTATCAATATCAAATATATCTTTTTGAATAATGTCAATTTGTGGTTTCTCTTCGATTTTATTTTTATATGAAATAAAACGGAAAATAAAATACAAACTCTTAATTTTCGTTATATTTTATTTATTGTCATTAAAATAATTAATCTATATTTTAAGTCATTTAATTCGTTAGATTCGACTAAACTTTATTGAGAGATTTCTCGATAAAGTTTAGTCGAATCTTTATATTCGGGAATTTCAGAAATTCGGGGAAATTTCCCTAATATTCCCCTTTTATTTCGGGATTTGTGTTCTTTCATAAACAGAAAAGATTTCACAGAATTCTATTTGTATTTAAATATGTAAAAAATCATCAATAAATATATTTACTAAGTTAATTTAATATGTAGGCTACTTTTTTGATTAAATTATAATTAAACTAATATGCAATTTGTTCTCTTTAATACACGTTATAATTAAAGTTAATTAATTAATTAAAATAATATAGTATGCGGTTGAAATTCGAATATAAAAATTGTAAAATTAATTAATAATTCTATATAACTGCTTTTTTAAAAATAAGAACTTAAAAGAATTTAGTAATTTAGCATTGACCCGAAGAATAACTCCTTGAAATTCGAAAGTAATAAGGATAATAATAAATAATCGTAAATTTTTTAATTATAATTAATTAAATGAACTAACTTTTAATTAACTTATTGACCTTTAAATTAGTTTATTTATAGTTTACAATGATTTCTTCACAGTGTCGTGGAAAGCTTATACGGGGCCCTTTTAGTCATGTTTTTTAAAACAAATTAAATAGGTAAAATGCTTCTTTATTAATAACAAATAATCTTAAAGGTTTTAATTTTCCGTTGGTAAAAATAATATTAATTTTATAGGGCTATCAACTATTAAACGGACCTCTAAGTTTTCATGTGGACCTGAAAAAAATCCCCAGTTTCTTCCTCTCGAAGTCCCCACTTATTGATAACGATATTCAATATAAGTTCATTTTTTAATATTTCATTTACATAAAACGGCTTAAAATAGTCATTTTGATGTTTCAAATTATTTATATAAATTAAATAAACATAATAATGTTGTAAATATAACAAACGATTCGTTGTTCCATTTTATAACATGAAAATGGTTGAAATAATTTATAACATTGCATACAGATGGCAGTAAGTGAAATATATGTTTACTCGTGTACTAAATACAAATACAGTACTGCATTTACTTTAATTATGTAAGTTACTTGTGTTTGCAACCGAGAAGTTTCGATGTCATAATAAAGAAGAAGTACATTACAAAATGTACAGTACCTTTATTTATTATTTTATTCACCTATTTTAGTCATTTAAAGTAAATTCTGTAATAATATTTTATTTATAACTTTATGCTAAACATATTTGCACATTCAGCATAGAAATTTGCTAATTTCTAAAGCAAAGGATCTTAATCTGGGGTGCATCCCGGAGTTCTGAGAGATTTTGGAAGATAAAATTCTTTCATCCACCGAACTTTTTAAATCTTTTTCTGTTTTTTTATCGATAATTTATTGTTTTTATATGCGATTTTAATTTAAAAAAGTCGTATTATTATAAATTTAAACGTATAATTAAATTTATAATAATACATTTATAAATTTAAACGTATTCTTTCTGCTGTAAATTCCTAAGTTAGACCCAAATGTAGACACCGAGAAACGGGCACGGATGACTTTTCTTAATCGCTAAACTGTCTAAAGCCGTGTTAAAATATAAGTGAGAAAATTGGACGATCCTACAATTTCTACCTTTTAAATAAATAAAAAATAAAACGAATTTTTTATGAAAGTGCCAGAGAGAACTTTAAAAGTTCAAGGGATGCAATAGAAGGAATTAGAAGGCAATAGAAGGAACGTTCTCCGTTCTACACTCATAAATAACTTTAGATAACGTTAAATTTATTTCAGGATAATTTCAAACAATTTAATTACGAAACATTCATACTCGACATTTATTAATATTTACTTTGGCCGTTTATGTTTATTTTTTGTACGCAACATTTTATCATTATTTTTTTGTATCAATACTCAATATTTTATTCTATTTCTTATATTATATTTGTATTTTTTTAAATAAAAATTTGGTCAATTATTAAAAGAAAACTTGGCTAATATACAGTAATTATTTTTATTGGCCAATTTTTAGTGAGTTATATTGGCCAATATAAATCAAGTGTAGCTTATACAAAATAAAAAAAAGAAAAAAAAACAGCAGCTAGTAAAAATGAGATCACTCGGTACGTTTTTCAAGATTTACTTGTTAGATATGAATATGGCGTAGTCTGGCATTTAAAGATGAGGAAAATTTCTCGAGAATTGTTTATTACAAATCGGGAGGTGGCAACTGATTGGTTGCCTCGGGCATCGTTACCTCGATATTGCGCTCTGGCGTACAGTACATTAAACAAATCCAACAATACTAAACTATAATACTCGATCGTGTTATACAGATTTAAATTAAAATAAGCTCGTTTGAATATTCGTAAATGCATTATTAACATAAAAAATATTTTCACGTGTTATAATGTGACGTTTAATCAGCTTTTATGTACTGTACGTTCCCGTTCTGATCAATAGAAATTACATTAATCAAAAGAATTACAATTCTAAATTTATCGATTTTTTTATTGGAATGAAAAAAAAAATGATGAAAAATCGTCCGAATGACTACGTTTGTACATTTTCCTAGAATATTTCCTAAATTTGGGATCGAAAATACCGGCGACGTAGTAGTAAGAAGCTAAAATGTTTTATCAAATTTTTTGATCGGTACGTTGAAATTTACGTAAGAAAAATAAATTCCTGTTTTTCCTCGTCTGAATTTTACTTTTGTTTAATTGCATACAATTAATGAATACTTTTATGTATTTCAAGGTTATATCATTGAATATTTCTATCGGTTTTGTTCGAGTTACAAGGAAATTCTTTAAAAGAGAAACATTTGTGAACCGAATAGAAATTTCTATCGATGTTCTTGGCATTGTTTTTGTGACAAACACACTCGACTCAATAAAAATTCTAAATCGGCTTTTCTTTAGCTGTCGTTATTTGTATTTATAAATTCATAAGCTCGTAAGACAGCTTTTCTTTCTGAATAAATTGAATCTGTATAGTCAATTAAATTTTTTATGCTATTTTATGGTTTCTCCCACCAATTTTTTACTGTATAAATATAATTGGCGGCTCGAGAGAAGCCGATTTAGAATTTAAACTTATTTTATTGTACAAATATTTTAATTAATAATTAAAACGGATTTTTTTTATATAATAAAATAAGATATTTTATTATATAAAAAGAATGTATCTTTATTTATGATATAATAAAGATACATTCTTTTTATATAATAAAATAAGATATTTTATTATATAAAAAGAATGTATCTTTATTTATGATATAATAAAGATACATTCTTTTTATATAATAAAATAAGAATTATTTTATTATTTAAAGGGTTTTATAATGAAAACAATTATAAACTACTTTAATAAACTTTCTATATTACACATTTTGTTTAAATAAATAAACATAATATAGAAAGTTTATTTATCACAATACGTATATTTTTAAGTTAACGTGTGTCAAGTTTAAATAAAGTTAATGTAAAATACATTTACCTACGGATGGCAACGCCATATTTTTCTCGAACCTGAGACGGTGTCAGCCTTTCCGTCGGATACATTAATAAAATTTCTTTATCAGTGTATCGGTTGTCAAAAGCTCAAATTAAAAGGCATTTATTGCATTTTGTAATCAAGATGATAAAATTGTTTTGAGTGGCGTAAAAACTATATTTTATTAAAATCTGTTAAAAATTAGCCTAATAAAGTACAAAAATGAAGCGAAACGTGCGATAGTTAACTGTATATGTTAATATGCATTAATATGCATTACATGTTGACAATAGCACGCTAATGTATTACGTTAGAATGATAACTTCATCATTTGAAATTTCTTCTTTCGGTTTACTGCACGTTCTTTCACTAAATCATTTTCTGATTCAATAATCGAACTTTTATCATTTTACTCCAGCGAGATCTACCGTAATTTTTCAAAATCCTTCTCGTTGTCGATTCCATACGCGATAAGTCTCTATTTTCGCGCAAAAACCGAAAAAAATCTAAAAAATAACAAAAATAGGCTACTGTAATAGATCGCGCGATACCTCTCGGATATAAACTAAGGTAGCCATTTTGTTGGACCACGAGAAAAACGTGCATTTTGCCGGCAATAAAGAACCGACCGATCATTGCTATCTAATCGATGTTGCCTATCCCTTAAGAATAATTACCCAAACTTGCCAGATTCTACGCAGTTTCGAAACAAAGACATTTAAGAGATTATTGTGAATGTATCTTCCAGATCGGCAGCCACAGGCCGAAGGGTTAATTAATTTTAAAAATAGTTTAGTCTCGGTTGTATGGATTACAGTTGTTTTTGTGAAAGCTTCCGATACGTTTGAACTTAATTACAGAAGTTAAATATGTATAATAAAGATTAAAATTAACAACTCTCGTCTTCTTGATATAATAGGAAAATACTACAGGAAAAAAACAACTAGAGCCACCAAAGAAACTATAACTACTAAATATCCTTCACAAAACTCTCTGACAGTCTGCTCTAGTTTTCCAAATGATAAAATATTTAGAATTGGCTAAACAAAGAAATACAGGAAATAACCAACCAAGAGCAAAACAACGATAAGAAAAAAAAATCCTCTCGGTCAAATTTTCATAAGTAAATAGAAAATATAGAAGAAAAATCGACGAATTAAAGCATTTTGCAATGTAAAATAAAAAGAATATTAAAAAAAAGGAAAAACGCAAGTGTTATTACGAATTAGCCAATTGGCCACAGTGTCTGTACCGAAATAAAAATTAAAGTAAATATAATGCGGTTTGTTCTTGGATACTTTTGATTTTTTTAAGAAAATAAATGACTGATAGATTATTTGTACTTTCCTTGAAAATTCGGTCAAGATCTTAAATCCCGATTGTACGCCTATCTGTAAATAACCTATATCATCTGTTTTCTAATTCTTAAATCGAAAGAAAGTATGCTACAAATATTCTTTCACGTGGTATTTGAACTAAAGACTTGAAAAGATTTCTTCATTTTAAACAATGCGTCATTAGTGTCACAATACGTTATTAACGTCGCGTGTCATTATCGTCGTATTGCGTACGATATTATATTTTAAAGAAAGCTTATATCGAAATTACACTAATGGATTTATATATTTTTTAAATAAAATATGCTAAAAATATATACTGACAATTTATTTTTTAACGTGAAGTTCTCGATCGCATACAAATTTACGTACAGTACTTTTCTGCTTGGTCTTGACCCATTATCAAAAATAATTAATGCAGAAATCGGTTATCTCAGGTCTAGGTCTACGCTATAATAAATATCAATTTTAAAGTTATTAAAGATAATGAAATAATCATTTTTAATATTCAATTGTGTATATGTGTACTATTTCAATTAATACGCTCTATAAGAATACACATTTATAAGAGAAGGCAAATGTATATTATTTCTTTTTAAAGGATGTCGTAGGTAACAAAAGAATTGTGTGGATGTTATGGCGGATAATTTAAATTTCTAATTATCAGATAATCAAATAGTTTGATAAGTAAAATAATATTGCAATAATTATGAATAAAATATAAGATAATTCATAAATAATAGTTTTAAATCCTCAGTTTTTACTAAAATAAAATACGTGTTTAAATAATTTCGAGAAAAATTTAGAATGCATAAATTACCGGTTATTATCCACGTTAAGAAATGTGTTTTTCTGTCTTATTTTTCTTCACATTTCGAACTCCTCCCGGATATCCGATCCAAAATTGTTTGACAATTTTTTTTTTTTTATTAACTACGATGAAGAATGCAAAATATACAAAATGTCTAACAAATTACTGAGCCGAGAGTGATGCACAAATTTACGTATCGAGTGTCTACCAGACAATACATAAACTATTTGTGTCAACAGTCGATGAGATCGGGAAGCGTAAAATAGTTAAGGGCAACGAAAAAAGGCACTTACTGGTAAGCGAAATTAACCGTTATTAATTTATTTATAAATAAGAAAAAAATATCCTAGAGGAAATCGTTAGCAAAATTTATACTGTAAATACTTCTTTTATTAAATAATCTTATAAGAGAGGCCACGTAACTCAGTATGGCTTTCGTCTATAAACGGACTAATAAATACTTCTTTTATTAAATAATCTTATAAGAGAGGCCACGTAACTCAGTATGGCTTTCGTCTAAATAACGTAGTGAATTTTACTTATAAACAAAGAGTAGAGAATTTTTCTATAGTAAAGGCTCATTTTACGCACTTTTTAGGCCCCCGACCAATTTCTTTACCGGTATTACACAGACACAGATGTAAAATAAAAAGTATTAAGAATATAAGAAGTGAGACGAGGCCTTAAGAAGGCCAGACCATTGTCGGATATGTCCGCGAGTTAATGCTACTCTTTTAGAATCAAAGCACTAAAAACATCAGATTTTACGTGATATTGTAATATAAGCAATAAAATTACATACCTTTTATCCATTTAAAAACCGAAAATGAAAATATAGGAACAACAAAATGCTTGTATTTACTTAATTTTTGTAAGAACTTTGAAACTGCAACTTTTAGACAAGTTTTCAATATTTGTGAAATCTTAATTGTTCTAACTCGATTAATAAAACTCCTTTATTACAATTAGAAGTTCGTACACGTTGCCGCGTTTACTAACTTGTATAGGAAAGGTAATGCTTGGATTATTAATCTTAAAATTTATGGCTCATACATAGTCTTATTACTTTTGTCGAATGGATTTGTATATTATTTATATTATTACGTTCCAAGATCTCGACAGTATGCGGGCCATAGAAAATCTCAGAAGACCGAAGGTTGCCAACGCCTGATATAAATATATATATTCGTATACATATGATATCATTAATGGTAAAATTAAAAATGAAATTTTATAAAGCTAAAAGTGCGATCAAGATTTAGCATATCTCTTTGAAAATCGACTACAATTATAATTTAAACATTCGTGAGTACGAAGGCAAATTTTGGAATTTAGGGATGGCAGAATTATCAGATCTTTCGCCGCATAAAGTGCTGTAAGAGAAGTACAAGCTAAACTAGAATGTATTCCGAAGCACATTATTGTATTAATGAGAGATTTTCAATTAATAGGAACATTAACAGTAACGGAATTAAAGTTTCGATTAAATTTGGGAAATTAATGGGTCGCGAACATTACTTATGCGTATATTTCACCGCACTTGACGCTCTTTGTAAGAAAATGGATAATTCTGGTAAAAATATAAAAATAGAAACGAGTCGAATGATGTTAATAGAAAGGATTCGGCGAAAGAAGGAATATTTGGGTTGGACCGATTGGGTATTTAAATTCCGAAAAATGTGAAAAGTGTTCGGCTACTCCTGGATCGCTTACATTATCAAAGAAAGAATTTTTATTTGAATTTGTAAAGATTTTTCAACGAATGACAGTCACAGAACGGCTCATCGTGTTCAAAAGAGAAAGGAATCAGTAAATTGCTCAATGCATAATACGTAGAAAAAAATAGAAGCAATAATACGATCAAAAACTGCATCGTTCAATTTATTTTTTTAATTGTCGGGCAAGACGTTACAACACAAAAGTAAATATTTCGAGATCGACACCGAACGTCACGGATTTGATTCGAGAAAGGTCGGAAGTGACTTCCGACCTCTCTCGAATCAAATCCTAACCGGAGAAAAGTGCGTACGAAAATCACTGAAAAACCCCACCGTTATATATATGAACAAGAAAAAGGCTCACGCAGAAAAATGGCCGAGGCGGTTAAGGCTAACGCCTTATATATAAGTATTATATATTACTATATGCCGTCAACACGATACTACAATTTATTTTTTTTTATAAATAATTTCTGTTTCTCCTTCATACCAGGCAATGGTCTCTCTTCTCTGGACGTTCTCGGGACGAAAATATCCGAATATTACAAGAAAGAACTCTAGTATATCGGTTTATCCGAGAGAAACCTATATATTCGGATAAACCTATATATTACTTAAAAATTTATCGGTAGTCGCTTAATGCATTAAAAGGGTAAAATAAAAACAATTTTTATAGTTTAATTTTTCACTCTGTGTTTTTTGGGATCTGATTATCAAAAAACTGCTAAGCCATTGTTTTGTGAATTTGTATTAAATGCGAATAAAAGTCTGCATATATTAATAATAATAATATTTATTGTAACTATTCGGTTTTCTGTATTTCGTGTACAAAATACATAAAAATGTAGATCTACTAGTTTATCTGTTTTAATTGGGCGTTAGTAACTTATAAGTTTAAGTAGTTTTACAACGAGAAATATTAAGCCCAACTATAATTATATAATATTACATTTACTACTATTACAGTAGAACCTCGGAAACTCGGCCTAATGTGGACCGAAGGGTGGCCGAGTTTGTGAAAATGCCGGGTTATCGGGAATGGGGTTAAAAAAAATAAGTGCGAGTGTTTCCTCAGAAAATACTGTACTGTACTTGTATGTATTGTTTACTTGAGAATATAACAGAGAATAAACTGCCCNATAGTCGTACGACGTTGATTAAGAGATTAATACCTAGCTTAGACTATATTAATATTTAATATCATTAAATTTTTACTTTGTCCTATATTTGAAAATTATCATTATGTTTATTCTATTATCCTTTTATTTGTAAAGCCGTGCAAACATAAATTGCACAATAAAGTGATGAAAGCTCGCCTAGTTTTTTTCCTCTACTTTTTAATTCTTACAACTTAAATTAGCAAAGTAAAAAAGCTTTAACTAAAAAAATAATTTCTTATTTTCATGGTATAACCTACTTAAAAATTAAACAACCATGAAAGTTCAATACACAATATTTACATGTACTGTACACGTACAAAAAGTGGTTACGCACCGGTACATAAATAAGGTATGAAAATATAACGAAAATAATTAATTTACGCACAAAATTTAAAAATTTTAAAGACGAATTTATTTTAAAAATAAATAACAAATTTATTTTTCGAGTCTGTATATTAAGAGAAAGTTCTTTCGTAACAAATGCTCTGGTGTGGGAGGATTAATTAATTTTAAGCAATTGTGTAAGGTGTTACGATTAACAAATACAGAGTAAAGTACTTTCGAACAAAATTACGACAAACTTCAATGATAAAGTAAATAATACAATTTAATATTTGAGTAAAGTAAGTAATTCAAGAATAATATACACAACCATGAAATCCGTTAAATTTTTATAAAATAAATTTAAGCTCTGGAGTTTAACTTAAAAGTCCAATTTATTCGAATTTACAAGAAAATAATATATAATATTTAATCGTGCTCGAAGAGAAAAAAAATGATAATTTTGTACATAAATAAATTTGTAATATATCTTCCAAATTAATTGTTTTAAAATTCAAGAAATTTAATTCGTATAACAAAGTAAATTCGAGATGTGAGAAAATATACGTTTGTAAGAAATAACACTTCCACCGAAAGGACCTAAAATTATAACAACTTTGGTAGAAATATTATTTTCTACAGATACACAGAAAAATGTATTAACGGAGAATAAAGGAATCGTTTTCCTTATACATCGGACCCCTCACCCAGCCTCCACGTTGTGGGTTCGGTAGGCCCACAATATGGCGGCCGGGATAAAAGAAAAATCCCTTTTAATGCTCACTGGCGGTAAGAGTAAATAAATAAATAAATAAGAACAACCTTTCCTTCTGATTAAAAGAAATTGGAGATTTTATTAATTTATTGATTATTTATTTATTATTTTTTCCTTAATGTTTATATATTTTGCATTTANTATTATTACTATTCCATCAATTAGAGTAACAAAACGAGTAATTTCCTCATCCGAAAAAAACAAGAATGTATTTAGATAATTAAAACGCCTATTGAAAAGAATTAATCCAATTATTTAAAACAAAAGTAAATCAAATAAGTTGATTTAACAATGGATAATTGCTCCAAATAGTTATATAATTATCCGTTTTAAAGTCTAAAACATAAATTTCATTAAAACTTGACCAATTACAATTACGAACTGTACGCCGTCGGGATATTTTATAATCATCGATGACTTGAAAATTATATTGGAAAATAGTCCGAAAGAAACTCAAAAAACTCCAAATAGTTTACATTTGTAATTGTTCTAATTCTTTCTGAATTTTAAGTTTATTACTCGTCTTTTAAGGCGTAGGCTATTTAATAGAAACGTAATTCCGAAATCGATGATCCGGTTGGAAATACAGTACAGTATACAGAAGGATATTTTTAACACGATAAGGGCATAAAAGTAAAAGTATTATACTGTACTACGTAGGGCCTATATTAAAATCAAATGTTTGTTTAAATTAAAGTTTTTTTCAATAGAATTATTTTCGATAACTTCTAAGAACCAAAATTTCAGCTTGGAATTTTAATAATAAAGATTTACAGAAAAATTATTTCTTTCTTAAATGATTCTTATATTAAAGTTTTATATAATTACGTGCCTATAATATACAAATCTAGAAGTAAATCGTGCATTTATTTAATAAGGTATAAAATGGTTTGATATTTTATAAAATAGTCTTTATATCGCGTATTACGCTACATTTAAAACATTTTTTTTAAACAAAAAACTAAATTTTTGAGATATTTTGTAATGTGTAAGGTATCTATTTGGCATACAATTCGAAATAATTGTATTTTGTATAAATACCGTACATCGTATTTAATTAATTTAAAAATATAATATATGAGGTCGTCCGTATACAGTATACTGTATATAAACATTTCTAATTCCTCCCCGTGGGTACTAAGAGGGCTCTTTTTTCGAATAGAAATCAATTACTCATGCATTTACTTAATACAAAACAAAGTTTCGTGTTAAATAGGTAGAAACGATCAAAGTGTAGTATTTTTATATTTAAAAACAACAAGCAATTTGGCCGAATTCAAATTCATAAATCTCTAAATATTAGGTTAATGTTTCGCGTTAAAAGTATATACCCCACAAGTGCATAGAGTAAAACAATAAGCTAAACTATGGAGGAATCGAATAAATACAAGTCATATACGACGTATTCTTTAATTTTTAAATTTAATTTTATTTAATTTTTTAAAATCTCGAACGGGGGAGCCAAACCTCAAACACCGCCCGCGCGATCCGTACGTGGCCAGACGTAATTTTTTTTTTCCGTTTGCGACTCTACAATTTATGGGCCCACCTCGAGGTTCATTCGTTAGGTACTCGTACATTCGTGTTTATTTTTATTTCGTAATTCAAAATTTTTTTATATTACGAAACTGGTTATTTTAAATTAACAGTTAGGCCCATATATAAAAAGAAAAACGACAAAAGAAAAATAATAATTGTTTGTTTATATATGGAAGTTATTACAGTATTTATATCGCTTATTCTAAATCATTGGGCCACAAGCAGAACAACCGAACAAAGGAAGGTCGGCAGAGGAAAATATATCACGCAACGATTCCCGGGATTCGATCACTAAATCTTTAAGACAGAGATTATTAACCGACATAACCGCCTAAAATTCTGGCAGATTTTTTTTATTTTATTTGATTCAAAAAACCAGCTTATCTAAATAAATACATAAAGAATAAATTAAGTAAAATCGAAAATATACAATACAGGTATACCTCGACTTACGTCGTTCCCGATTATACGTCGTTTATCAAAAAAGTATATGGAAAAATAAAAATCAAGTTTAAGTCATTTTATTCGACTTTACGTCCGTCCGCCACAAATATTGAAGTCGTAATATCACTAGAAAAGCGTTTAAAGTACATAAAATCATATTAAAATATATACATTTACAAGTATGCGGGTACTGTGTTTACAGTATCTGCATTCGTAAATTTAGATTACTTTTTTCTGTACTATATTAAAAACTAAAATTTATTTGTTTGTAAGCTTAAAATGATCCTTATTAACCATATATTATAAAAAATGCATTAATAAATAAAATACAGAACCGGGAATGGTAATTTATGGTTTAGCCTAGTGATGAGTAGATTCGGAGACAAGTAAATTCGACTTACGTCGTCTCTCTGGAACCAATTACCGACGTAAGGCGAGGTATACCTGTATATAAATCCGACATCCTTAATTCGACGGTTGGCGTCCTAAAATAGTTTTAGTTGGACCCACCGCTCATTATACTCCTAATACGCATTTCGGCAATTCATCGTAAAAGTCGGCCTTTGCCTCGAACTGCCGACTGTCTATCGCCGTAGATGACGTTACCAAGACGACCCAGGCGGTCGAGGCTCGGGCCTACTCCAACGGGGTCCTGGGTTCGAATCCAGACGGGTCAAAAACCAGCAATTCTTGGGTACGGATAAAGTTTTCTAAAGCAAATGAAATATAAAATTTTTCTGTATAAATTGATATACTAAGATTTGATATAATAAGAATTGATATAATAAGATGTATAAATTGAAGAACAAAGGAGATTACGCCGAACCTTGGCTGCGGACGTTGCCTAACCTCTGTCGTTATCGAGTACATCGACTGAAAAAATAATTACGAAGGAAGTTATCCATCCGATTGCTAAACTTAAGTCTTTGTTGCCCTAACGATCGACGTCAATTATCTTCGACTTACATTAATTAATTAAAAGCTATTTTTATATCAATTAGCTTGACTTAATTAAGACGAGAACATCCGAAGTTAAGAACGAGAATCTTAGTCATTTGATGGCAAATTCTATTTTTAAAATTTTACGTTGGTCGTTCGACTCAAAAATATTTAGGATTGACCGATTTAAGATTTTAAATTATTCCGTATATTTGGCCGATAAACATTTCAAATAATTATATAATCCATATCATTAAGCTTTATAATTTAAGTCTTGCTCGATTGCGTAAATTATCCAAACTCTTAGATTTTTGCCTCACGAATTTACGGTTATGTAACTTAATTTTTCTTATTACAATTCGTATCGGAAAATGTGATGTGATATTCTGTTTTATTTTAGTTTTAGATACGAATATTAAATAAAATTAGTGTTTATATTTATTACATCGAAAGTTTTGACGTCGTTGACCGCTGATAAGTAGTCGTGGGTTCGCGCCTCGGCAGTTCTCCACGGATAGTGAGCAGAGAGGTGCTCCGATAGAACATTCATTCATCTCTCTATCTGCTTTCTTATAAAAGGGATTATAACCGTAGTCCGCCATTGCTTTATTGTCTTCCCTGGAATCAACACTACGTGATAAGCACGAGTTAACAAAGTACGCAAATCGGCATTCGAGGCTTTTAACATTTCGGATTGGATTTCGTCGTTGTCTACTACTTCCACCGTAATGAGATCATTCTCCTTTCCAAAATGAACCCTATCCGTGTTTGTCACTCCGGCATCCACTGGATTTAGTAAATCTTAAAGGTAATTTTTCACTTGTTTATAATGTACAGTACTACTCATGACTAAGGAGCTCCTCTTCGCACTCTTTATCGAGCAAACAGTTTTCCCACTTCTCTCACGAAGACGACGGATGGTCTGCTAGAATACTTTATTTATATTTGTAAAGTCAGATTCCAATTTCTGTCAAACAATTGCCAAGCTTTCTTTTGACGATTTCAAAATAGCTGTTGCAATTTTTCGCATCTCGATATCTTAGCAGTTCAGAAAGTCCTCTTTTATACCCGTTCGGCTTCTTCAACCTCTCGGTTCCAAAGAGGAATTCTTGCCCCTGTGCAGTGCATTTCTGTTCACAACACGAAATTCCCGACACGGTGGGAACTACAAAACGGCCGTTGTGTAGTTCCCACCCCATCTCGACATCGGATTTCTTCTCGGAAATTCCTCGATATACAATATGCATGAAATATCATTTGCCAAAGTCTTACTTATTATTTTCCAAAGCTTCCCATTTTATCCCAAAATAACTTTTTAGGTTTTTCAAATAATATAAGCACGATTCGTTTGGTCTCGGGAGTGGACAAGAAGCTTTGATCAGTTGCCAACTTCGCTCCTTCCTTCGTTCCAACGTCTAGTACTAAATGGAAAACATCCATAGAAACAATAGAGAAATTCACTAGGTCTAGCAGAGGTCTATCACAGAAAGAGCCTGTGATAGACCTCTGCTCTATACCACATACAATTATGAATATCTCTATGACAGAAAAAGATACTGTGTATTCATTCTAAACATCCCGTTCGTACCGCAGAACTTAATAATTTAAACCATTCGAGTTTGTACCGGATATGACATTCCTCCTAATCACTCCCTTTCGCTTAGAACAATCATTGCCAACACGTACATCGAAATCATCCATCGAGAAGATACCTTTCGTCTCAAAACACCAAAGTCTTCGCGGTCATCTTTGAGCGTAACAAGAAGACAGAATGAGCAGTGCACGGTCATGTATAAAAAAACCGACAAACACAAATTAAAAACAAAAATAAAGAAAAAAAATCGAACAACATTAAATTACGTTCGTTGAAAAATAAATCACGTTTTAAGTTATTTCGAAGAATGACGATTTAATACAACCTTCAGAATACAATTTAAAATGTCATTTTTATCATTTTAGATGAGATAACATATTTGATGAATCATTTTAAATTATAATAACACGCGTAAAGAATTTTAAACGCCGAAAAATAAAATAATAATGAACACAGATAATGGGTAAAACGTTTTGTTGACTTTTTTCGTGAGATGTATCGATGAAACTAAATCGTATATAAGAAAATTTTTATTTTCATTCGTTTTAAATGTTTCAACTAATAATAAAAAGTAAACAATAACTTTCGAAAATTATTTGATTATCTTTTTCAGAAATAGTAAATTTATTCGAAAATATGAAAGAGGGGAAAAACACCTTTCTGGAGATGAGTACAACTGGGTAGATGTGGTAAATCGGAAATTATGCCCTATAGTTAAAATTTACACGAAATATTTAAGGAAACTTTGATTTTTATAAACAAAATACTGTACCGTTCTCGCCACAATGATCTTAATATAGGCTATATATATTTTGGTTAACCGATTTATGGACCGTTTTATTGGCCAATTTTGTCTTTTAATTTTGCAAAAACGTATCGGTGCACTTTTAAATATTTTATCAATTTTATTCGTATAAAAACTGACGGAAATTTCGATATAAATACATTACAATTGCATTACCTCCCGTAGTTGCATCAGGTAAAGTCTTTCGTAAACTAGAGACAATAGAAGTTGTCAGGGGACAAAAGAATGTTCGTTTGTTTGTTTCGGTTATGATGAATCTGGCGTTATTATTTAATAATTTATATTTAAAAATTTTATACGACGTACGCGGGTAGAGGATAAAATCGATCATTTTCGATCAATTAATACGATTTCTTTTGTCACTAAAGCTAAAAGAATAAATATATTCTTGATTAATTTGAGNATTAACAAAGGATTTTTTGCTCTGCCAGGATGTGCCCGAGTTATCCGGAGTGCCGGGTTATCGAGAGCCGAGTTTTCGAGGTTCTACTGTATTAGAATGCTCATTTCCCAATAACAGGATAGGAAAATATTTTCGTAACTGCGAAAGATCATTACAATTACAAATCACGAAGTTTTTAGAACATCTAAATGAGGTAAGAGCTCCGTACGCTGTAGTTCCGTTCAGAATCCCCGGATCTTTAAATCTGCCAGGGCAAGTCGCATCGATTCCTTATTCTGCATAAGTAAATTCGAAGGGGGGGAAAAACAAGAATATTTTAAAATCTAACATAAACAAACAGATAATTTAAGTGATAAAATTTCTTCCTAATTTAAAATGCTAGAAAGCTATATAAAGTTTTTGTTGGAGATGATTTAATACTATGAAAATATTTCAACAATAATTTTGAAATTTAAGAAAACGTTTAATTTTACGAAAGAAGCCAACATATTTTTTAAAAACGAAATTATGCGAAATTATCATTTTTGTCCATTTTGAAGAAATGGTATTATTTCAATGTCGTGTTTGATCCTTAGTTTTTCTTACTTTGTTCTGAATCTAAATAGGAAAAGATGGGTTATAGAGAAGCCGATGAATATAATATAAATAATAACGATAACCAGACATTATCAGGAATTGTCAAATGGTTTTCACGCGGTTTGGTTAACCTACTCAATATAATATTTAAATATTGCATTTCGAATCAATTTTTAAAATCAATTTGGAGTAATTAATTTTCCGACGAGTGGGAGACGAAACGTATCGAAAGAAGCGGATAGTGTTAATATTTCATCACTTAATCTAATTTGGTTTAAATGTTATCAACTTTTTAATTTTGTAATCGGATTTATTTTATCTTTTTCGATTAAATTATTCATAATTTAATTGCATAATTTCTCCTATTATCGCAATGCTTTTGTAACTTGGGAATTTTGTGGCGATGATTTAGTACCGATAACATTACGTGCGAGGTATTGCCTCATCGTAACCGCATGCGTATAAATATTCGTTTTATAACTAATTACCTATCTCCAGATAAAGGGGTAATCCCGAAAGTCTAGTAAAGACTATACAGTAGAACCTCGAAAACTCGGCTCTCGATAACCCGGCACTCCGTATAACTCGGCCACACCCTGGCAGGGCAAAAAAATCCTTAGTTAATTAATTTTCATTATAGACAGCTTTATAAAAGTATAAAAGCTCTCATAAAATATTTTTCTGAGGTCTGTCTTATCAGGTAAATTACTCTATACAGTGTATTCATTAATTTTCATTTTCATGTAGTAAAGGCTTTATGCCTTCATAAAGGACGTACTTTTCCTTTGTTTAAGGGTATTTGGGCAGTTTATTCTCTGTTATATTCTCAAGTAAACAATACATACAAGTACAGTACAGTATTTTCTGAGGAAACACTCGTACTTATTTTTTTAACCCCCATTCCCGATAACC
>NW_019384336.1:1163931-1175448 GCF_000671375.1 Centruroides sculpturatus | reverse complement strand
TAAGCTTTAAAATGATCCTTATTAACCATATATTATAAAAAATGCATTAATAAATAAAATACAGAACCGGGAATGGTAATTTATGGTTTAGCCTAGTGATGAGTAGATTCGGAGACAAGTAAATTCGACTTACGTCGTCTCTCTGGAACCAATTACCGACGTAAGGCGAGGTATACCTGTATATAAATCCGACATCCTTAATTCGACGGTTGGCGTCCTAAAATAGTTTTAGTTGGACCCACCGCTCATTATACTCCTAATACGCATTTCGGCAATTCATCGTAAAAGTCGGCCTTTGCCTCGAACTGCCGACTGTCTATCGCCGTAGATGACGTTACCAAGACGACCCAGGCGGTCGAGGCTCGGGCCTACTCCAACGGGGTCCTGGGTTCGAATCCAGACGGGTCAAAAACCAGCAATTCTTGGGTACGGATAAAGTTTTCTAAAGCAAATGAAATATAAAATTTTTCTGTATAAATTGATATACTAAGATTTGATATAATAAGAATTGATATAATAAGATGTATAAATTGAAGAACAAAGGAGATTACGCCGAACCTTGGCTGCGGACGTTGCCTAACCTCTGTCGTTATCGAGTACATCGACTGAAAAAATAATTACGAAGGAAGTTATCCATCCGATTGCTAAACTTAAGTCTTTGTTGCCCTAACGATCGACGTCAATTATCTTCGACTTACATTAATTAATTAAAAGCTATTTTTATATCAATTAGCTTGACTTAATTAAGACGAGAACATCCGAAGTTAAGAACGAGAATCTTAGTCATTTGATGGCAAATTCTATTTTTAAAATTTTACGTTGGTCGTTCGACTCAAAAATATTTAGGATTGACCGATTTAAGATTTTAAATTATTCCGTATATTTGGCCGATAAACATTTCAAATAATTATATAATCCATATCATTAAGCTTTATAATTTAAGTCTTGCTCGATTGCGTAAATTATCCAAACTCTTAGATTTTTGCCTCACGAATTTACGGTTATGTAACTTAATTCTTCTTATTACAATTCGTATCGGAAAATGTGATGTGATATTCTGTTTTATTTTAGTTTTAGATACGAATATTAAATAAAATTAGTGTTTATATTTATTACATCGAAAGTTTTGACGTCGTTGACCGCTGATAAGTAGTCGTGGGTTCGCGCCTCGGCAGTTCTCCACGGATAGTGAGCAGAGAGGTGCTCCGATAGAACATTCATTCATCTCTCTATCTGCTTTCTTATAAAAGGGATTATAACCGTAGTCCGCCATTGCTTTATTGTCTTCCCTGGAATCAACACTACGTGAAAAGCACGAGTTAACAAAGTACGCAAATCGGCATTCGAGGCTTTTAACATTTCGGATTGGATTTCGTCGTTGTCTACTACTTCCACCGTAATGAGATCATTCTCCTTTCCAAAATGAACCCTATCCGTGTTTGTCACTCCGGCATCCACTGGATTTAGTAAATCTTAAAGGTAATTTTTCACTTGTTTATAATGTACAGTACTACTCATGACTAAGGAGCTCCTCTTCGCACTCTTTATCGAGCAAACAGTTTTCCCACTTCTCTCACGAAGACGACGGATGGTCTGCTAGAATACTTTATTTATATTTGTAAAGTCAGATTCCAATTTCTGTCAAACAATTGCCAAGCTTTCTTTTGACGATTTCAAAATAGCTGTTGCAATTTTTCGCATCTCGATATCTTAGCAGTTCAGAAAGTCCTCTTTTATACCCGTTCGGCTTCTTCAACCTCTCGGTTCCAAAGAGGAATTCTTGCCCCTGTGCAGTGCATTTCTGTTCACAACACGAAATTCCCGACACGGTGGGAACTACAAAACGGCCGTTGTGTAGTTCCCACCCCATCTCGACATCGGATTTCTTCTCGGAAATTCCTCGATATACAATATGCATGAAATATCATTTGCCAAAGTCTTACTTATTATTTTCCAAAGCTTCCCATTTTATCCCAAAATAACTTTTTAGGTTTTTCAAATAATATAAGCACGATTCGTTTGGTCTCGGGAGTGGACAAGAAGCTTTGATCAGTTGCCAACTTCGCTCCTTCCTTCGTTCCAACGTCTAGTACTAAATGGAAAACATCCATAGAAACAATAGAGAAATTCACTAGGTCTAGCAGAGGTCTATCACAGAAAGAGCCTGTGATAGACCTCTGCTCTATACCACATACAATTATGAATATCTCTATGACAGAAAAAGATACTGTGTATTCATTCTAAACATCCCGTTCGTACCGCAGAACTTAATAATTTAAACCATTCGAGTTTGTACCGGATATGACATTCCTCCTAATCACTCCCTTTCGCTTAGAACAATCATTGCCAACACGTACATCGAAATCATCCATCGAGAAGATACCTTTCGTCTCAAAACACCAAAGTCTTCGCGGTCATCTTTGAGCGTAACAAGAAGACAGAATGAGCAGTGCACGGTCATGTATAAAAAAACCGACAAACACAAATTAAAAACAAAAATAAAGAAAAAAAATCGAACAACATTAAATTACGTTCGTTGAAAAATAAATCACGTTTTAAGTTATTTCGAAGAATGACGATTTAATACAACCTTCAGAATACAATTTAAAATGTCATTTTTATCATTTTAGATGAGATAACATATTTGATGAATCATTTTAAATTATAATAACACGCGTAAAGAATTTTAAACGCCGAAAAATAAAATAATAATGAACACAGATAATGGGTAAAACGTTTTGTTGACTTTTTTCGTGAGATGTATCGATGAAACTAAATCGTATATAAGAAAATTTTTATTTTCATTCGTTTTAAATGTTTCAACTAATAATAAAAAGTAAACAATAACTTTCGAAAATTATTTGATTATCTTTTTCAGAAATAGTAAATTTATTCGAAAATATGAAAGAGGGGAAAACACCTTTCTGGAGATGAGTACAACTGGGTAGATGTGGTAAATCGGAAATTATGCCCTATAGTTAAAATTTACACGAAATATTTAAGGAAACTTTGATTTTTATAAACAAAATACTGTACCGTTCTCGCCACAATGATCTTAATATAGGCTATATATATTTTGGTTAACCGATTTATGGACCGTTTTATTGGCCAATTTTGTCTTTTAATTTTGCAAAAACGTATCGGTGCACTTTTAAATATTTTATCAATTTTATTCGTATAAAAACTGACGGAAATTTCGATATAAATACATTACAATTGCATTACCTCCCGTAGTTGCATCAGGTAAAGTCTTTCGTAAACTAGAGACAATAGAAGTTGTCAGGGGACAAAAGAATGTTCGTTTGTTTGTTTCGGTTATGATGAATCTGGCGTTATTATTTAATAATTTATATTTAAAAATTTTATACGACGTACGCGGGTAGAGGATAAAATCGATCATTTTCGATCAATTAATACGATTTCTTTTGTCACTAAAGCTAAAAGAATAAATATATTCTTGATTAATTTGAGCAGTCGTTTCTTATTTCGGCTGAGTTTTAATTAATTTTTGACATCAAATTCTACTTTCTCGGATATTACGTAAGAAGACGACATAATACTAAATTTGTATTTTATTAAATAAGTGTCAACATTTTAATTACGCAATCTTATCATATTTTTAATAAAATAAATTAATAAAAATACGTTAAGACTGAGTAATTAAATCTTTCGTGGCTATTACGTCGGCACCGTAGGTTTAAATGTATTAGTGTACCCTAATTATATCCTTCATTTTTATTTGTAACGTATTTATTGTTTTTATAAATTATCATCGGATTTATGTTTCCCTTAGAATCTCCCATCATTTTCTAAAGATTACTTATGATGTCTTCCATCATTATCTTACCTTTTAAAATATAAAATTCTATTCATTTTAGCCACATTTTGTCACTCCCAACATTCGGCCACCTCGGGAATGGACGGCCGACTTTCCGATGTTAATCGAATTTTGCTATTATCGTGCATTTATAATTAGAGTTTAAAGCCAAAAAAATAATTTTCGCTTAATTTACTTCCAAATTTTCGATTGTATTTTAACTTGGCACACATTTTCTCCAATAAAATAGTCCGTCAAACTGCTCCTTTAGTAGGGATTTATGCTTATGATTTCGCCCGTTTATGCAATTTTAATTAAAAATGGCAAAAAATTTGATTATAATACGCAGTATTTATCTATCCCCCGACATTAAATATCAAAAAACAAGTAAGAACCATCCGACGAATAATTAAAATTACATATTCCGGCAAGTATAAGGGCACCAACGATTACAAAACAATTGATTTATTAACGAAGATACACGTTAAATATTTAAATATTCATTTTATAAATTATATCATGCGCATATTTTATCGCTTATTTTAATTTGTGTTATAATTTAAAAGCCCAGAATGGGATTTCATTCATTAATTTTTTAGTTAGAATTTCATTTCTACTTATAATCTTAGTTTTTCACATCTATTTGATATTTTACTTACAATATATTACGGGTTAATTTTTATATTGCGAATCAACGAATTATTTATCAGACTTAGTAAGAGAAGTGAGAGAATTGACATATTAATTAATCTTATTAGTTGTGTGTGACAGAAAATAGATAAAATTTATCATCCTCGTACGAAACATGCTTACTTAGTAAATTAATATGTGGTTAGGCCTACTTCATATTTATATAAATGACTGAAATGATGATAATTTTGTTAAATTAATTTAAATAACACGTTAAAGTTAATTGAAACTAATATGTAATTTATAAATGAAAATCTGAAGTGATAAGATTATGCTGAAAATACAAAAGTAATTAAAATTTATCATTCATACAAAAGCTAGTAATATTCGTGTTACTTCAGAACAATATTATCAAACGAAAACCTTGACTGAATAAAAAATAAGTTAATAATTTGTAAAAAAAAGTTTAAAAAATATCCATTTTATGTACAACTTTATATTATTTTAGTTAATGGTATATAAAATAGATTAATATTAAANATAACGGCCATCTATAAACGGCAGCCAAACTTTATTTTGAACGAAAATGCATACCAAATAACCTCCCAAACGACGACCATTTTTATGTTCCCGCCGGTGGCCAGCGTTGTAGGTTTGACCGAATGCAAAAAATATGTATTTTTTTACGTTTTTTTCAAAAACTCTGCTATTTTTTTTAGACTTAACATTATTTTCCACTCTTCGATGCAATAATATATTAACTTTAAATACGATTCATTTTCATTTAATATAAAACTATACACAACAGTAGAATTGAAATATCTAAATTTAAACACACACTGTATTTGAAAACAATAATAATTGGCATGTCTTAATTAATTACAAAAAAAATATTGATTGGGATTAGGCCTACCTGTAAATATTTTTAGAAGTAACAAATAAAGTAGGACAACCTACAGGAAATTTATTATTATTATTTTTAGTATTTTATCTAGCATTTAAATTAATAATTATTTTATTTATACGGGTATATAACTAAAAACGGATAAAATACAAGAACTTTTTTTGTTTTTTTTAAATAAAATATATAAAGAAAAGCGCGTTTAAGATCATTGAAAAACACTACATTACCCATTTTATCAATTTTCCCAAAAATTATTTCATTAATGAAAATTAATTGAATTGAAAACTTTCTCGACTTAATATACTTGTAGAGTACGTATCTTGTCTAATATGAAAGGAATGGGGGCTGTACATTGAACTTAATACCAGAAAGGCATGCAACGGGTTCTAAATTTATATAATAAATATGCAAAGCTATTTTTCTCCAAGGAGGGGTAGTTAAACTGAGTTTACTTTAAAAAGGCGTATTTTCAGGATTTTTCCAGTTTAAAACAAATTTAATATTTGAAAAATTTTAGAATAAAGATCTACGTTATACGAAGAAGTTTTATAATGCCTAATTAATTAAAAAGTAAATACCAATTGCCAGTCACGCCTTCGGGAGGTTCAATGTCTGTACTGATTGTCTATCGAGTGATTAATGATAAAGTTATGTCAATTTGATTCAACAAATTTTGTCGAATTTGCATATTTTTCTCCAAAAGTGCTCCGTAAATGCGTATATTATATAAATCATGAAAATATGTAGTTCAATAATCTAAAAAAATATATTTATAGTAGAAAAAATAATAATAATTAATGATTTTGTTTGACACGAATGACATTGATCGACGTTTATACCTATTCGACGATAGTCGGATGCTATCATTAAGTAGCATTTTTAGCCAATTTCGAGCTAATTTTTAAAGCATCGATTAGGGGTATTAACCCCCCATAAAAACGAAATAAAAGAGTAACTTACATTTATTTTGTAGTCCACCTTAGTCTGCTGTATTGTGTTCCTCTATATAGTAAAAATGAACAAACTACGTTATAAAAAATAACGTAATTTTTAAATCCCCACCCTTTTAAAAATCCTGCTTACGGACCCGAATTAGACTAAAATCGCCTCTAATTTCATTCACTAACTAAATATAACCCATTTTATTTTTTGTATTCGGAAACAACGAAATAATCCGAAAATATTCCGTCGATAAAATATTGTAAATAAATTTTATTCGAATGAAAATTAGACAAAAAATCGTCTCGACTTTAAATTTCCGAGTCTTAATATATCCTAATATAGGTGGCTTCTTCGCAAATATGTTACCAACAAACAATTTTTAAATAATGAAAAATAACTAAAAATATAACTCTAACATTTCTGTTGCCATATTTTATAAATATTACTTACTTTCTACTGATTTAAGAATAAATAAAAAATTCTGTTCTAATCGTTTCACGTTTTCTATTTCGAAAGAAATTAGAAATAATTTAGGGATGAAAAAAAGAAATATGTAAATTTTTGTAGACGTTTCGCTCATTCCTTTTATCAGAAGTGACGCATTTTTGCATCATTTTGACGTCACTCCCGCAATTTTAGCAAATTGTAAAATGACGTCAAATTGACACGAAAGTACGTAGTGTTTTGAAAAATCGACGCATCGTAAAATTATTATTATAAAAAATATTAATATGATTTTATTCTAGATAGTGGAAAAAATATAAATATTTGTATTAACTTTAACTGAAATGTCTTTTTAAAACAAAGTAAAACATTCTTCAGCAAAGAAAAAAAAATGTACAGAAATTGTTACAATTTTATATCATTTATATTAACAATTTTCTATGGTAGCGTTGTTAAATCACCAGGGCTTACAGAAAATGTTACGAAGGTGGCTCCCATTATTTCAGAAGGAAATCGTTGATACTAGCTTATGATAAAAGTACAATAGTGGCTTTTATTGGTGCGTGCGCGCGGATTATCTCCAAAAATTGCGAAGATAAGATAAACATATAAACATCTTTTCCGAAAACAAGTTTTATTTTTATCTCTTATTTTCCTGGCGTAAAGACATTTCTCAATGCCAAAATCAAAATATTTACGTAACTTCCTACAATAAAATCGTTTAAAATTTCAAATAATTATAAGTATTATTATTATTATTGATTTTCTATTCTTAATAAACGATTAAATATATATTTAGATCAGATGTAGTCTGTACGTAAATTTATCCCCGATATTATCTCGTTAAATACGAAGTATTTACTTTTATTTGATATTTTTGAAATAATCACTATTTGTTTCTCGAATTTTGCCGTAAGACGAAAAATGTAGATTAGATAGACAGCTCCAATTTTTTTTTTTATTAATCGTGTTTAGGTAGGCCTGTATAATGAATCGGAATTAAATATCGAAATAAAACGAAAATTAATTTTTGCCGCTAAATAAGAGAAATCTAAGTGTTAAGAAGCAAACTTCTGAGTATTAATACTTGTAGAGCACTCGTTATTAAACACTACAAACAAATATAGATATGATGACGCAAAAATGCTTTCTGGTAGTCGTAATGCCCTAAAGTTTTGGTACGTAAAATAGAATACCGAATTGTATCAAATAAGAACTACGATCCCGTTCAGCCCTATTGGCAATGATTTTCCTATTATATTTACCATATTTCATTAACGAAATCTTATCTCCCACTATACAAAACGTGCTTTACAAGTTAAGTAAAATTTACAAGAGTTATCGTAATTTAGCAAAAAATGTTTACAACGCCATCCTTTCGAATTTCCTTTCTCCGACACAATTTCGCATTAGATATAAAAGTAATCGATTATTTCGCGTACTTTTACCTACGTTATTGCCCATTACATCAACCAAAGAGATTTTATTAACCGCCTCCGACCCGAATTCGAACACGGATTTGTCAAGCAGTAAGCGAATCCGGGTGGCCCGGCTGTTTAATTATTACGACAAATTTGCGCAATATCGTGCAAAGGACTTTCGAAATTAATATGTAATAGTGATTCATTGGGAGAAATAATGAAAATGCTTAAAAATTATAAACACTGCAGAGTCATACCTTAAAAAATGTAATGTCAAGATAATCATTAATTTGCCTACTACGATTTCGTATACACACGAGCTACATTTATAAATAACATTTAAAAATTAAACAGTTTTGTAATGTAATAAGAAGAAGTCCGAATTTCATCCAACAGACGGAAGTGGCCTTTAAAAAGTCTCAGTAATTCTCAATAGAACTAGCAATTATTTATAGTGGCACGGTCACAATGCCGGCTGCAATTTTAAATCATATTTTTAATTAATTTAATTTAACATATATGCTCTCCACCTCAAATTTGTAGTGGCTTGCCCCGGTAATCATACTTTTCCTTTAACAATAGAGTCGTGCTGATCGTTCACCTTTCGAGGGAAAGTTTTGAATCGGAAATTCTTATTTAGTTAATGAGGACATCCTGCTTCTAAGGTTTCCACGTCTGGCCTAGTCTTTCGTCTATCTAACTCCGTTCTCGAGATTAAGGAAAGACAGACAAACAGATGGACGACAATGGGAATTTATAGGAGGATTAGGAGTTATTGGGCTGTGATTTGAAAAAAATTGTAGACCTGTAAATTCCCACTGTCGTCCATAGGTACGTTAGAACTTATAATCCTCCAAAGATATCGACCTACTTCTTTTCGTTTCTAGAAAATATTCGAGTCGTTGGTAGGAAAGATAAAAGCCGACCTTATCGTTTTAAATCTCTAAAGCCTATTGTCTAAACTCGTAAAAAATATCGTAATAAATACCGTAATTTTAGTGGTTGGTCATCTATTGTCGTACACCAATTTCATATTTTACACTTTTGTCCTTCCGAAATGGAGTTTGATTTTATAAGCTAAATCGAAAATTATGGGAGCAAAAATCGTCGTTAATCCGAGAATCATTCACAGTTTTGTTTATTTTAAGGGTTTAATCGGTTTGTTTATCGAGATGCGGCAAGATAAGGCCCGGGCCATCCGCCCAGGGAGAAGCCTCCCGGGAGGACTTTCTACGGGAATCTTGGCCCCGTTTAGGTGTTGGGTGTTATTTTAAGGCCATCGTACGTAATACTTTCTGGAGATCGAGTTTTTTTTTTTTAATTCAAAGGTCGTACGATAATTTAAATAGAAAATTATTGGGCCGAGTCAGGAGTTTTCTTGGAAGATGGGTTATGCACTAAACCCATCTTCCCAGAAAATTTCCGTTTTCACTAAACTCTCTTTTTATGCATTATTATTGTCAGTAGGGATTTTAGCTTTTTTCTTAACCCCTTTTATTAATACATATTTTTTCTGCCTGTCTAAAACCAAACGAGATTAAATAATTAATACTGTACTGTACTCAAAATTTCAAGAAAAATTCTAATTCTTCGTAAAATATAAAATTCTTTAGTAACCGCCGACTAATTTTCTTAATAAGAAAAATCTTACTGTTATATTATCTATATATATATATTTTTTAATTATTCGTCGTAGTATACTTTTTAAAAATAAAATTTACGATAATTATTTTAAGGTGACGATATACGACTATAATAACCGGGCAAATTACCAATGTGATAATCGTCTCGGTCAATATGGTAAATAAGTTACGAAGCGATAATGGCTGCCGACATCTCCAGAGAACGAACGAGTTAATGAGTGAGACACGTTAACGTAATTTTGTTGATATATCTCGTTCGTAATTACTCAGGCCGAAATATAATAAACTAACTAACTAGCTTTTTGTTAACGTTGCTAGAATATGATAATATGTTTAATAAGACTTTTATCGTCATTTTATTCTTTAACAAAAAATATTTTTACAGTAGTGGTTGTCTAAATGTGTATCTCGCAAAGAAGACATTATTATTATTTAATGATTTATTAAAATTTCTGCACGTATTTGATAGTTTCGGTACAATATAACATTAAAATAATCGCGACTTATATATTTCGTTATCATTATTACATTGTAAATTATCGTTATAATTAGTTACATCGTCGAAATTTGATTTTTCAATGTTTTACTCTTATTTTATTCGTAATATAATTAAGTATCAAATTACTGCAAGAAAATCTTAGTTTTATTAGAATAAAATTACGCATTTGAATTGCGCAGCGACCCAAGACCTAAGCAACAATCTAGGACTATGGTTTTTAACTCGTGCTCCGCCAACTTTTCGTAAGAATGTTATATAATACGGAGAACAAGAAATAATAAATAACCAAGCTATATTTTAAATATTCTTATATAAAATATATTATTGCAAGAGTAGCGGAAATTAAAAATAAATGTATAAATTGTGCAAAGCAATATAGTATTTGTAACATACAATAAGAGGTCAAATCTCTCACTTATACCCGTATGTTATAAATTTTAGTTTTGCAATATACACTTTACATGAGAATTTTTTTAATATATATTTATAACTTAAAATAATAGAAAATAAATTACGATAAACATTTATCTTCGATTATTCTTGACAAATAAAATCATTTTGTTAAGTTATAAAGTACGATCGTAATAAATGTTTACTTTCAAAATAAAATAATTTACTACGGTGGTTCTCCGGGCTGAGCTCGTAGCGCGCACAGTTTTTCCTTCCGTATTTAAAATTAATATCAAAAAGAACGTAATTTTAATATCTTATATAAGGCTTAAAATTAAGTCAATTGAAAGAGAATGATATAAAATTTTATTTAGAATAACTATATATGTACGGAACTGACCTACTCGTTCTCTTTCTCTTACCCTCACCTCCTTCCTTTCTCCATATCCTAGAGCCTAGACCTTAGAGTAGGCTCTATCCATAATATGATAATATACGTACAGATCAGGGCAAAATTATTAGACATTCCTTTATTTCCAATAAAAACGTAGAGGAGAAGGTGGTATTATGGAACCCCAATTACATTTTAGTGAATTGTAAACAAGGTATCATAACTACACCCACATTTTTCGTGCGAAAAGTACTGGTAACTTGTAAACTAAATGTTCCTAATTGGATTTTTCGCTAGTGTAATTATAAGTATGGTTTTTGAAGGCTTTTGTACAAAAAGTCCGAAAGTAGGCTTAGAGAAAATCGGGTGGTAATATGGAACCTTACTGTATATTTTCAAAAAAATGCTTTAATGTAGCCAAAAACAAATAGGAAAG
>NW_019384336.1:1147350-1163165 GCF_000671375.1 Centruroides sculpturatus | reverse complement strand
AATATAATATTTGTTTGTAGAAATGGGCTGGCAGAATTACATTTTAATAAAATATAAAATTCATCTGGATACGAGTCCAAGTTTACTTGCCATGTCTAATCACCAGGAACAACTATTTCCATTGCAGAGACAACCTTTCTTTAGAGGCTATGCCTCTGCACAAATATGTAAAACAGTTTAAAATGTCCACAGGTGACAATCCCAACACAATTTTATTAAATTGTAATTCTGCCAACCCTTTTCTACAAACAAATATTATATTTTTAATTGTGTTGGGATTGTCACCTGTGGACATTTTAAACTGTTTTACATATTTGTGCAGAGGCATAGCCTCTAAGAAAGGTTGTCTCTGCAATGGAAATAGTTGTTCCTGGTGATTAGACATGGCAAGTAAACTTGGACTCGTATCCAGATGAATTTTATGTTTTTATTAAATTGTAATTCTGCCAGCCCTTTTCTACAAATAAAAGAAAATAATTAAGTTAATTGTATGTTTATAAACAACTTAGAAATGTCCCGTGTCGCAACTAGATTTTTTTTTCTAGCGAACTTTTACGAACGATGGTGTGGATCGAAGGACGTCGGAAAGAAATGATGCAAGTTTTAAGAATCGAGGTTTCGAGTTCCTTGACTGATCGGTTTGTGTAATCGAGTAGCTTTGCCTATCGCATTTTTGGAAACTAAACCAACGCCTTTGTAAATAAATAGCGACATCTTTACAAAAGCGTGAGAATGTACTCTTCGACTAAAAGGACCCTAATCGACCGGCCTTTCCGTGGCCAAAACGAACAGTGCGATTTCCTCCCGGTATTCGTTTATTCGAATGGATGGTGCCGCCGCGTTCGGCCATACAAAAAATCTTTGTCGAAGTAAATGGTTGCACGATGGCGAGATTTATTTAATTAAATTTTGATAGTGTCGTGTCAAGGCAATTTACTTTAAAGTCATTGACTTTTAATGCAGAAAGTTAAATTTGTAGGTGTACAAAATTTTTTAAATGTTTCTACAGTTATGTAGTGATGGCCTTGGTCGAGTTATTTAAGTGTTTTTTTTTTTAATTCACTGATAAAATTAAATAACGACGACAAACAATAAAAATCGAAATTAAAAAATAATTTGTTTTTATTAAATTGCGTTCAAATTTTGATTTTTTTTTCTTAAACTTAAGATTAGTAATATTTTATAAAACATTATAGAAAAGAATCTTAGAATTAAAAACTTATTGCAAAATTTAATTAAATCCGTTAATATAATTTGATATTGACAATAGGTTCTAAAATACAGTAATTAACACCTAAAGATGCAAAAACAAAAATAAATAAATAAATAAATTTGTAACATTTTCAAAAATAAAATAAATTAGATTAAAAGTGTCGTCCTGAGAATCGTAAACTGTCAAAAACGTTACGCAATCAAAAACGTAATTTTCTGACCAAGTGTCCCATTGCGGAAAAGCTCTCTGCCTCGATCGAAGTTGACGAGATTAAACCGAGGGAAGAAAGAATTCATTTCTTTAAATTAATGATACTTTTTACATCGTAAGACAATCACGCACTCTTTTAATTATAGCTTTGGATAGCCTTATTTATCACCTCTATAAGGGATTTTTTTTTGTTTGCTGAGAATGTTGACTTCCGCTTCAAATTTTGAACCAAGACCGGAAGCCGGAGATGGAGCAGACAAAAACCAAAATTTCAAACAATTTCTTCGGTGCCCACTGGTGACAGAATGGATAAAACCGCCGAACACCGGTAGTTGGTCGCGTGTTGGCGCCGACATGGTTTTTTTCACGTTAGTAACTCCTAAATAGGGTACGGCTTCCCATAAAATAGATGGGAATGCCTCCCTATGCCGGGAGCCGGCATAGGGAGACATTCTTGCCATATCTTGGCAGATGGCCCAAGTGTCGCATTGCCGTAACCGAATAAACAGATCAAATAATTTCTTCGCAGAATTACGAATTGAAGTGGAAGTTAGAAACGGATCGGACTTTTTCCCTTTCTCGTCCGCGGCGCCGACCGACCAAGGGAAAAAAGCTCCCGCCCTGGGGGCGGAAGCAAAGCCAAAGAACGGAGTATGGTTAATTAACCGAAAGGAATAAGGCCGGAGCGGAGCGTCTCAAAATTGAATGAGAGTTATTCGAGTATTTCGTCGAGTCCGTCGGGCTTACGTTTCTCCACGGTCTAATTATTTTCGTAACGGATTCTTTGACGAACAGAATTGAGTATTTTGCCAAGACAATTCTAGAATAAAAGTGAATATTCTTTCCCCGGATAGTATCTCTAAATCCCCGTTCGTTTGTTTGTTTGTTAAGTTATGGCAACGCAACACTTGGGCGATCTGACTAGAGGGATGCTTTCCGGGCGGTCTTTTTAAGGGAAACTGGCTCCAGTTTAGGCGTTAGATGTGGAGAAAACCCAGAAAACTCCACGTGGCCAGCCCGTCCGAGCGAGGTGCTATCCCACAACTGAACTCCCAGTGTCCAGGGTACGAAGACCGCTTGGTCACTGATGGGCCTAAATCTCCATTAAATGGTTTATTAATGTGGAAGCAATAGTAATAATTGCATTAAGTTATAAGTTATTTTTCCGAAGGAGTTTTTCACATCTATCATTACTTTTGCCACACTACTTACGTTTCACTTTTTCCCTAATCTGATCAGACTAAAAATGTCTCCGTGGAAGACTGGACGTGTGTTTTAAAGACTTGGGAATCGAGTTTTCACTTTGTCAAATTCCCCAAGAATGTCGTTTAAATAATTTTCCTCGTAGACCGGCAAGACACGATGAGAATTTAAATTTGTTTTGAAATTAAATATTTTCGAAATATGGTAATATATTTATTTAATATTGCCGGGAAATCCCGGGAAGTCTCTTCCGCCGGGAAAAACAACCAAAGTTGGGACCACGCAAAGCTAAACCACGGAGTAATTACAATATCACTTTTTAGAAAATTTTAGTTACACTCAATTAAATCAAATGTTCGTATAAATATTGAATAAATAATTCTTATCAATTTAGCGATTATAAATAAGTGTTAAATTAGTTTATTATATATATATAAACTANACACAGATTAATATGTACCCCTAAGTCTCTGGAACGGAATACATGCACCAGTGAACCTACAACTATACGATTTATATTTTAAAAATAATTAAATTCACTTAGCATTCAAAACTTGTGAATTTTGAAAAAAACAAATTTGCTGATTAAATACGGACAACCGTTTAACTGAAGTAAAACGTGTTTTCCCCTTGCTATGGATGTCTGCCTAGTTCAGTTCAGCCACATTCCGCTGCAGTTCGACTTTATTATCAGTTCGAAATGAGGTGGTTCCATAATACCACCTTCTCCTCTATTAGTAAAAAGAAATTTTTAAAATACTGTAATAATAACGTACTGTACATTTATATGCAATCAAAATAGAAATAAGAACTTTTGACTACTTCACTACTTTTTATAAGCTATTACTGTACTTTCCCGGCTGTTTTAGGATGTATAACAGAAGGAAAGTATGGTCATCGGTCAAAAAATGACTCTCCCAAAGATTTTTACATTTTTGAAATTAGGACACCTCGAAATGTCGAGAAATGCATCCATAAGTACAGGAAAAACCCCGAGTTTTTTCTGATGATGTTAGTGTGTTTGGGAGGACACGATTTGTTCACCCTCTTTTGAAGTATTTGAAAAAACACTCCCGTGCTTTTCGTCGAAAGTTTCTGAAATTTTCAGAGAGGTTTGTTTATTAGGAGATTGGTCTATTAAATTTTGGTGATTAAAGGTCGAAGGAGTGGGGGAGATAATGGGTTGTGTGTATCTCCAATAGGGTGAGACTTAATGACTATTTTACTGGTTATTAGCATTTACAATTTATTATAAAACCCGTCCCTACCCTCAAAATTAAGCTTTTTGCCATTTTATAATACTGTATTTAAAAATATAAAAAGTTTTTAAATAAAATATCGTAACAGATGGCGCCTCCAAATATTGCCGGGAAAGTTAAGCAACTACTTGCTGAAATTTTTTTATTATTTATGTTGAATATTACTAATTTGATTACTTCAGCAAAAACATACTTTTAAATAAAATGTGACTATGACTGTTCATTTCATATTTATTTTAATTTCGTGCGTAAGGGATTTTTTAAAATTTTAATTCAAAAATTAACAAAATTTCTGATCTAGACGAAATTGAAAACTAAACAATGACAAATTACTTAGAAAAAACAAAACTATCAAAACTCTCTCAGAATCATAAATAATATTAAGTCGTCAAGGTTAAAATACGAAAATACGGACGCGACGGTACGCATACTAATAAAAATACCCTAAGGATCGAATGGAATCGATGGATAAGGCGACGCCACACTCGGACAATCTGCGGAAGAGGATGCTTCCCAAGACTACATTTACGGGAAACTGGCTTCTACTGAGGAAAATCCGGAAAGCCCGTCGATGGAGTTCCAACCCGTCACCACGGGCGAACCAAATTCGAAATTTTCCGATTTAATCGCAGCACGATACAAGACCGGTAATCACGTCCGGTTTAACATTTACGTGAAATTTGTAAAGGTTATCAATTTTCGACTCGAAAACAAATCGCTAAAGAATTCTATTTAAAAAGTTTCGTCTTTTCGGAAAGAATTCTTTGCCGAAAATTTAAAACAAACTCTCTTTAAAATGAAGATTAACGTTCGATTCTCGGCAATTGTCATTCCCCAGAAACGTAAACTGGAATAATAAATCCCGGGAATTTCCGCCATCAAATTGAAAAAATAAAATAAAACTATTCTTTCTTAAAGATGTTAAGTTGTTGAGTAAGAAAGATAGCTGTCGAACTTATACAATAACTTTTGTATAAGTTTGACTGTAATAATATAAAATAACCTGTAGGATAAGCACTAGTAATTGTTTTAATATGTAAAAGTAATTATAATAATCTTAAGTTATAATTACTCAGAATCATTAATCACTTTGTTACTCAGTTAATATTCTTTGATAACTTTGAATTAAGATCTTTTGGGATAATCATTAATTAAATTATTTTAGAATACATTTTTCATAAACAGACTTTGCAGGAACACGAACTTTGCAAACAGAAAAGTTCATAAAATAAAGGTATAAAATCATAGCAGAGTGAGGAAAGCAGGAATAACAATGGGAAAAGCTGCTACTATGTAATATGTAAAATCCAAAACAAAAACATTTTATATTTATAATAATGAATATTCATAATAAAAAAATTTTTTTAAACTATCTATTATGCACACATACAAATGAGTTTTATAACCAGAATAATGAAAAAACATTAAGATTTTTAAGAAAATAATTTTGTTTATTCAAAAATTTAAAAATCTTAATTAAAATAATTTTGAAAAACATTAAAAATTAATTTGTTATTTAGATTTAAATTTAAATAACAACATGTATTTTAACTAAATTTTAATAATCAATGCAAAATAATGCATGACAAATAAAATTAAAGAATGATGAAAGACATTTTAAATACTTAAAGAATGAGTTAATTACTTTAAAAAGCCACATTAATTCATAAATCAAATATTTAGACAGTATGTTTGTAAGCTGTTTAGATTTCTTGGTAGTGGGATATTTTTGTTCATGAATTAATTAAGCAACCAGAAAATTATATAAAAAAAAGTTAACACTATTTCAATTTATGATCTAGGAAACAAATTCAAGTTTTTAATACTGCAAGAATGCTATAAAAAATCATAAATCTAACAAATTAACAATTTGTAAACCAAGCATCATAAATATTAACCTTTTTTATGAATATTTGCATTATTTTGTTTACAAATTTATTACTATTATTAATTCAAGAGCAATAATTCAGTATATTATTTTCTTCAATGCATTTTTCTTTTATCTTCTATGACATTTAATTTTATGATTTTGAATTCTTAACAATTTGATTTGTGTATAAACTTTTCACATTAAATGAACTTTTTCTACAAATTTCATTTATCTTTAATAATAAATAAAAATATTGATATTTATCATTTAAACTAGTAGTACAGAATGTTAAAGTAAAACATAAATCTAAAAATGTGCAATTTATTCTATTTTATAAGATTATACATAATTTTCATATATTTATAGTGGAAAAAATAAATTATTGTATTGATAATGATATATCAGAAAATATTTTAACTTTATTACGAAAATTTTCAGTTGTAAAATGATAAGTGAATTTAGCAGATGGTAAAAATTTTTTATTTGTTAAATTAATCTGTAAGTTGGTCTAAAAAAACTAGTTCAATAAATAATGAAAGCAGATGTCACACAGAAAATAAAAGCTAGTTAAAGATTTCAAAACATTATTAATTAATGGAGACAGAAAAAAAAATAAACAAACAGCAATTACTACCATACTAAAATTTAAATTTTAAAGAAAATTCACTGATCAAAAGCAAATATTTCATATTTTTTATGTAATTTTAAACTATGAATTTAATAATATGCAATTGGTTAAATTTTGCAAGATTATAATATTAGCATTTATAGGAGAAAATGACCATGAACTAAATCTAAAACAACAACTCATATTCCATTAACAATTTAAATTAAAATATTTTTATTAAAATTAAACANGCCTATATATAATAAATCAAGAACTAAAGTTAATTATACAAAAGTTGGGTTTTTTAAAAAAAACTTTAAAATCGATTAAACGAATATTAATCGATTAATGAAATGTTTTATAGGTTACTGTATTTTTGTTATTTAATTATTATTAAGTCGTCACAAAGTTTTAATTTTTTTTTTTCAAAATATTAGCTCTGTATTTTCCATTTCCAAATAATACTTATCTGGATCTAGTTTTTCTACCGACCTTCAAATAACGACTTATTCTATTTCGGGATTTAAATTCGATCATTTACCAGTATTCATAAAAATTGCCCTTCGTCCGACCATTCCAAATTCAATAATAATATATTTATTAACATCATACTCGGTACTCTGATTTCCTATCGACTGGAAACAATTATTCCATTATTTGTATTCCTACCATGAAACATTCTTAAGGAAAAATCTAATACCAATGGAAAAAATTTCGTTTTCTTAACTTCTGTTGATAGAAATCTCCCGTATATTAACTTCGATATTTCCCGCAATGAATGCTTTCCCGTATCTTTTAAATTTACGCAATCTTTTTCGTAAATTTCGGAATAAATGGGGAAAAAATCTGGAAACTTAAATCTAATTTAAGAATGCACTTTTTATTTTCCGAAATTAAAAATGTCATTAATAACTTAAATACTTCTTTCTAATCGAAGCACGGATAAAACCCCAGCTATTTTCTATAAAAACACTAATTCCGTAGCAGCCTCTGTGTTTTTCTTTATTTTCTCCGATATTCCTCGATATAGTTTTATCCCGTTTCGGTGGTCGATGCCTTCATTAACGTCTATTCCAAAAAAGGAGCCAAATATTTTCGGGCCAATAGCTGTATCAATCGCAATGCTAAAAATCTTTCAGCTGCGTATATTTCGTTATATCCAAAAACTGGTCGTCTCGAGATCATCACCCATCCGACATTGCGGTCCACAAATAATTCATTGCAAGCACGGGCAATCGTACTAAATCGTACAGAAGAAAATTCGTTCGTGGGAACTGTTCTAGCAATAACAAGACGTCGAATAATGATACACTCCCACGAATTTCGGTTGGCACGCGCACTTAAAAAGGTTGCCTTCCCTGCCTTCCCTGCCCTTCTTAATGAAATTATGAGTCGGTAGTTCCTATCTTCATTATTCATCTATTTGTTGCTTAATACGGAATACCTCTAGTTAAGGGAACGAGAGGTATCTCAAATTAAAGCACGGACGTGCCGCGATTTAAATTATTCTTAGGCCTAAACGTTCAAGAAATTTCGCTAAAGTTATGCGCCTTAAAATGTCTTCATACAAAATTTACTTACTGCCAGCGGGGTCGCATTGGCCCCTAGGGTATTTCGGGCACCTTCCGGCACTTCGATCTTTCATCTCACTACGACTGACAGCCCGACCTTGATAGGATAGGCGGTAGGTAGCCCTATTTTGCATATTTTTATAAAACAGTATTAGTTTTTTTTACATCTTCCGGGACGCAGGATTCCAGAGCTCTTGCTTAATATTGTAGTTAAAACAGTCCTGATCGTGAGATGTATTTGCTAGATTTCCTCAAAAGGACACAGAACCAATTTACGTTTATTTCTAAGAAACCATTTTAGTTAGATGTAGGGAAAAGATATTTATCATAATACAGTACTTAAATGTTTTTGGTTAACTTAGCAACATCACCGTTAGATGGCGGTGGTTTACAAACGTAGCTAGAAAAGAAGCGCCGTAACGGGGACTTTATATATCTTTTAAATATTTTTGAATACGATCTTGTTTAAAGTTTGTGAAGCAGCCATAGATTTTTACATTAAAATTTTTCATTTTTAGCTTAGAAGAAAGCTATGTTAAAGTGTTGTACTATTTTTATTTAGTTTATCATAATTATTAATTACAGAACTTTTTCAATTTTAACATTACTGTACTTTGTAATGCTAAAATTTTAAATAAAATTTTTTTATTTAATTCTAAATTAAAATAAATTTAAAATAATGCAGATTTTGCACAACGGCTGTTAGAAATTTAATTTATAAAACCAATGGATTACCGAAAATAATTTATTAATTTCGGTAATTTATTTTGTTTATATTAAGATTATTGCGATAAATTAATTACAAAACTTCGGCAATTTACAATCTTTCCTGTTTTGATTATTGCGTGAATATTTGATAATTCTTTTTTAAATGCAACCTTCCACTATCATTCGTTAAATACTCAGAAATTCGGCCTTGCTATATTAAAATCATGGGAAGGCGCATCTCAAATTTCTAAATGCCATTCTAAACTTCTTAATAACGTTTTGAAGTAACCTCCCGACATTCTGAATTCGAAACTTATCATAAACATTCTAGATTTCTTCTATATACTACGAATCGTGTGCTATTAATCCTCTATTTATTATTAGTATTTGACCACAAGAAAGAGATCGAAAGAGACTACAATAAGCTAGCGCTTAAAAAAATTGACTTCGATTCCTAAAAAAGTGGAAAAAAATAAATGTTTTAAAGACCGATAAAACTAATTATATTTCTATTAACGCTTCGTCATTTAAATTAGTAAAAGAATGTATTTTCTTTTACTGTTATTATACAGATTTGTCTGGCATCGCTTTATCAATCTTGCTTATTAAATTGTTTCTCGTTTCTTTTTGATTGTTCGTGTAAATGAAAATATATTAGCGTAATATATTTAATTTTTTATTTGGTACGTTATTTTAACGAACCCATGATTGTGGCATAGCGGATATTGTGAATTGTATTTGATTTGTATGGACTTGGCAATAATAAGCCATAAACTGATCCATTTTCCTTCTGAAGCTTAAAATATAATGGAAATTTTTTCCGTAAACCTGATTTTCATACAGTACGTATCTTGCGGTACTTTATGAATCGATTAGGCTAATTCCTTCGGTATAAGAACTGCGTGCTCTGTTAAGAAGGGTGCATAAAAACCTTCAAGTATTACCTTTTGCTTAAGTAAAGTTGTTCTTGTGCAGTGGCGTGTTTTATCTTCGTGGAGCACATGCGATTTTGAATTAGGGGCCCCACGTAACGTACAGTGTTTGTTAAATTTTTCTTCCGGGAATTTTTTGGGAAATATTTTTCTATAAAAGCTGGGTTTGGACTCCCTGTCGGTGGTGGCCTCGGGCGATTGCCCTTTTTGCCTGCAGGATAACGCACCACCTTCTCGTAGTTTGTTTCTCGGTTCTCGGCTTAACGTTCGTACAGACATCCTAACAGTACTAGATACGATTCTTATTAAAGTTCTACGGTTACCTCGTAGATCTAACCGTATATAATGAACTTATTCCGATTGTCTCAAATTGCTTTTATCACGCAAAACATTAATTTGGATCATTAGCAATTTAAAAATGGCGTAATTTTTATCGATGTTTACTTTAGTTTCATTCGGAAATATTCGAGCGTATTTATTTATTTATTTATACGAAAAAATTTACCGTCGTCGTCGGGTCTAACAATCCTGTCCAATCAATTATATTTTCGCCATAATTTTCAAATAATTTAATGATGACGATTAAGGGTATTCAATTTACGCGAACGATTTCGGCCCAAATTCGAAACTAAATATCACCGTTTTCCTTATTCGCAGACAATTAATAAATCGTTAATATGTAGAAAAAACATTTGGACTAATTATTTCGTTAAATTAATAATTTTAAACAACGTCGATTAAATTTAATTGCCGTCGAAATAGTAAAAACAAATAAAACACGCGAATTTTTTTGCTTTGGAAAACACGCGTTGGTTTATTTATTTTTTCATTAATAATAATAAAAGTATTTTTACTACTTTACGAAACAAATAAATTTCCATTTTTAATAGGAATAAATATTAAAAAAATTCTAAAAATAAACACGAAAACTATATCTTAAATTACGAGAAGTCCGGACAACGGGCTAGCTTAATTAAACGGTGAGGTAAAAACAATTAAATAATGTATAAAATACGCTTTGTATTTATTTACACTGTTTTTCTAAACTCAAAGGACATAAATATTTGTAATAATATGAAAAAATTCTATAAAATTTCCCGTAACCATTAAGGAAAGGCATCACCTCGGTCACGTGAACAACCGGTAGGAGATGATGTTTATACCCAGAATGCACTGTGGACGTATGTTTCACTCGCCATCGTCAAAGCAGAGAGGAAGGATGAATTTCTGCTTAGTCCATACGGATTCGTTGTCCGTGCCCGCAGAAAGGAAATTCAGTTGGTAAATTCACTTTTATTCTTTAATACGTATTCCGAATTTATTAACTTTAGTCGTAATTATCATCGTTAAGAGTTTCAGGAAGAGGTCAACGTAATTGACGAGTAAAATTTTATCGATAATGATTTTTTTCTTGTCTACCGTAAAGACTTTTTCCTATAACAAATAACTTGAAATTATTTACTTGGAATTTTTTCTTTTCTACATCGGTTTACATCGAATTAATTTCGGATTGGTCAATCCTTTTAAAAGCCGCGATCTAGACATTATTACGACGGTTTGGGGTTGATCGTTTCTTTTTTTGTGGTGATTATGGTTATTATTAATATTTTAAGCATACGGAATTAATCCTGAAGTTTTCTTCTTCCGACCGATTGATGCTAAATGCTACGAACTAAGATTTAGGTCATGCCGTACAAAAGGAAATAGTCTTAAAAACTAACGTTGTAGGCCAAATTCGATATTGCTAACCTTAATTAATTTTAAGACTTATTAAGGACTAAGTAAATAAATCTAAAACACCAAGTATTTTTACGTACTATGGAAATCCAACTTTGATGTCGGGCGACGTAAACCACTGGCGCGTTGGCGCCGCGCTCCCATTGATGCCACGATAAAAACACGCCGCGCCGCTCCGCTTTCGTCGCCGGCCGTGCGCTGGCGCTTTCGTCGCCACCATTTTGAACATTTTTATAAATTTCTTCGGGGTTAGGTCGTCTGATCGGCAAATTATCTTCGTGTCGACGGAATCCGAGACGCACGGAGCCCCAAAATATCTATAAAAGCTCTCGTGAAAGTTTCGCTTATGAAAAGCATCTCTAAATCGCCATTAGTTTTTTTTTTGTAATAGTCTATACTGTTTTAAGTTCGTTTTAATATTTGTTTTGTTTATTTAATTACACATTTTTAGTTCTTAAAATTATCTTTTCTTCTATTTGGCAACTTTTGACCGATGACAGAATGAAATTTATTCGATCCGTCCGTCAATCACCGTCAAACAAAAATTGCCGAAATACGGGAGAGGATAATTTAATTGTTTCCACGTTCGAGTTTTTTTTCGTAATAATTTTGATAAATTTAATGCATCTTCCTCGCGTCCAAATAACTCGATTATAGAAGCGAGGAAGATACTGTATTCGGTCATCTTTAATTAAATAAAATATATATTCCGAAAGCTCGTACTGGTGCTTCTTCGTTATCCGTTTTAAATTATCCCGCTAATTAGTTCAAGCAAAAAAAAAATCCTAAAAGTTATCGCGTGCTTTGTAATTTCGATTGAAAATAATTACATTTATTTCATTAATACTGTATGTTAATTAATATAAAATTAATTTATTTAATTGAGCGTTAATTATAACTCGTTCCGTCCGTGCCAAAAACCCCATCTTCGACTAAAAGGGATCGGAATGAAAAACGTTGCCCTTTTTTACACACTCCTGTTAATGGGCTTATGTTATCGAACGGCATTTGCGTTAAAGGGCCGAAACGTATTTTGATAAAGGGCGTTTTTAACGGAGCGGAGAGCGCAGAGACTTTGCCTTAACATTCGAGTTATTAATTAAATCCGAAGGGCTCGTTACCGCAGATTTTTTTTTTTTTTTTAATACCGTGATGACGAAACGTCGATGTCTCTTTTCCAAAGCACCACGACCATCTAAAATTACTTTACTTCGTTTAGATTTTCGATAACTTAATTATTCTAAATTATTATAATACATTAATGGGGAAAAATCGTTTATTTCTAAGAGTTGGCGCGCCAATCTTAATGTTTCGCGGTCCTCCGTTCGATTAGCCGAAATATTTGTTAATTTTGACTAAAAGAAAATAATAAAAAGTAAAACATCTGGATACGAGTCCAATTTTTCTTGCCATGTCTAATCACCAGGAACAACTATTTGCATTGCAGAGACAACCTTTCTTTAGAGGCTATGCCTCTGCACAAATATGTAAAACAGTTTAAAATGTCCACAGGTGACAATCCCAACACAATTTTATTAAATTGTAATTCTGCCAACCCTTTTCTACAAACAAATATTATATTTTTAATTGTGTTGGGATTGTCACCTGTGGACATTTTAAACTGTTTTACATATTTGTGCAGAGGCATAGCCTCTAAGAAAGGTTGTCTCTGCAATGGAAATAGTTGTTCCTGGTGATTAGACATGGCAAGTAAACTTGGACTCGTATCCAGATGAATTTTATGTTTTTATTAAATTGTAATTCTGCCAGCCCTTTTCTACAAATAAAAGAAAATAATTAAGTTAATTGTATGTTTATAAACAACTTAGAAATGTCCCGTGTCGCAACTAGATTTTTTTTTCTAGCGAACTTTTACGAACGATGGTGTGGATCGAAGGACGTCGGAAAGAAATGATGCAAGTTTTAAGAATCGAGGTTTCGAGTTCCTTGACTGATCGGTTTGTGTAATCGAGTAGCTTTGCCTATCGCATTTTTGGAAACTAAACCAACGCCTTTGTAAATAAATAGCGACATCTTTACAAAAGCGTGAGAATGTACTCTTCGACTAAAAGGACCCTAATCGACCGGCCTTTCCGTGGCCAAAACGAACAGTGCGATTTCCTCCCGGTATTCGTTTATTCGAATGGATGGTGCCGCCGCGTTCGGCCATACAAAAAATCTTTGTCGAAGTAAATGGTTGCACGATGGCGAGATTTATTTAATTAAATTTTGATAGTGTCGTGTCAAGGCAATTTACTTTAAAGTCATTGACTTTTAATGCAGAAAGTTAAATTTGTAGGTGTACAAAATTTTTTAAATGTTTCTACAGTTATGTAGTGATGGCCTTGGTCGAGTTATTTAAGTGTTTTTTTTTTTAATTCACTGATAAAATTAAATAACGACGACAAACAATAAAAATCGAAATTAAAAAATAATTTGTTTTTATTAAATTGCGTTCAAATTTTGATTTTTTTTTCTTAAACTTAAGATTAGTAATATTTTATAAAACATTATAGAAAAGAATCTTAGAATTAAAAACTTATTGCAAAATTTAATTAAATCCGTTAATATAATTTGATATTGACAATAGGTTCTAAAATACAGTAATTAACACCTATTTAATATGAAAAGTGTTAGTTTATTTGTTTGGATTCTACATTTATTAATTTATATAAAAATCAACTTAAAAAATATATATTAGATCTAAAATAACAATATATACTGTATATATAATTTTTTGTGTGTACAGTACAGTATTTAATGCTTTTTTAAAAGGACTTTTTTAGTTTTATTTATTTGATTTAGGTTGTAATTATTTGTAATTTGCTGATGAGAGTATTACAAATAATTATTCTGTTTCCTTATTCCTTTTTTTTAAACTTTTTCCTGTCTATTATAATTTAATTTCTTCTCGTTTAGATGATAGAATATTTTCATGTAAACTGACAGTTAAATTAGATGCAAAGCTTATTTCCACCATTATTTTATATATTTTTATGGAAACATTAGGATTTGCTCTCCAAGAGAATTCTTCTTGTTTGATTTACTTGTAGACTATAATTATTGTTATTGTGATTATTATTAAAAATGAATATTAATATATATAAGGAAGGGATTAAATGTGATAAATGGTGTTTTTACATTGTGTACTTTTTTAAATGACACTACATAAAAACTATTAGCCTTTACTATGTATTCACTCAATGAAATATTATCACAGTAACTACCAATAATACAGATTATTTTAATCACAAATTTCATTTCTATTTGTAATATATGCTATTATAATTTTATTATTATTTTAAATCTGAAATGAAACCTCTTTACAGTTCTAAAATATACATAAATTTGTTTTCATTTGACATTTTAATTTCTGTGAATTTTAAATACTTTAATTAAATACAATGCATATAACTATATAAAGTCATATAAATAAGTTATAGGAAATATTTCTATTAATATACATTCCAAATCTGAACTTACTATTAAACTTATCTTCATAAACTAAATTTTTTCACAATAGCAACTTTGTGCTAATTCTGAAGGACAAACAACTAATTGTGAGAAAAGCAAGCAATAAAATAAATTTATCCATATTTCTTTCCAAAATGATTCTAGTTATAAAAATGTTGGTTTATTTGTTTACCTTTGTATATAGTATTATATCTATTAATTTAAGTTATTTAAAAATGTTGACTATATATATATACACATACATACATATATACATACATATGTATGTGTAGTAAAACAATATATAAGTATTATTTTGTAATACTAAAAATTAAAATCAATATTTAAGTATAGCCGTCCTGAAAACTGTACTCCTGATAACTCAACATTCTGTAAAACTTTTTTTTTAATAACACATCTAACTTTTATCAGTATAACTTAATTCTAGGATCAAATTGTTCTTTTCCGGCGACACTCAATAACAGCATAAATTCCCTTTATCCAAGGTGCTACTGCAAAATAGCACAATGTGAATGTCACTGACATGAAAGTGGCCATCTAAAAGCCAATATTTTTAAATTAAAATATAACTGCAAATAGAAATAATCACTATTGGAACATAGTTAATATGTATATGAATCTGTACATATAATATCTTTATGAAAATTCTGCTGTTTAGACTAGCATTGTCACTACACTGTAAAATTCATGGTTTTTGGTGAATTATCACCTTGAACCACACAGTTGAGTTCCGCAAACTAGACTTAAGTCTAGTTTGTGGGACTCTACTGTACTATTGAAAATAAAGATACATTACCAATAATGCATTGATTTGAAAATCAGGTAGAAATTTTTAACCTAACAATCTTAAATATTTATGTCCATAGATTTGACTTTCTTGTATAAGTTAGAACTAAGACAGATTATTTACAATATTAAAATTAATTAATTTATTATTAAATAGATTCAACTGATAACATTGTTTTTTAGGATTCTATTAAAACGATGAATTTTCTACTCTGACAATAATATAAATTATATATATATATATA